>NC_041337.1:37877428-37924928 GCF_004354835.1 Perca flavescens | reverse complement strand
TCAGAGTGACAACACACACACACTTGGATTATTATGACGCTACAATTTTAACAGGCAATCTGATACACATGAAGACAATCAGAGAAATGCAAGAGACATCTCGGAGCCATCTCACCTCCTCCTCCCTGTATGACTTTCACCCCCCCGTTACATCTTAACTGGCATGAGAAAACTAGAGATAGTTTTAGGGTGACCTTGTACCTTTATCGGTTCAGGCTCACATAATGTTCCAGACTGGATGTCTCACAAAGTTAGAATCAAAATCTGCATGTGGGAATGAGAGACTCTTTCAGCATTTGTGAGAGCAGTAAAGTAGAAATAAAACATAAAAATATAAGGAATTGTGCTTAAATGTAATTTTGCCATTACATGTTTTCCTCAACAAACAGAGGTTTCTGCTGCTCGTTGTCTGATGACCTATCACTCACACATGCACACACACGCACGTACGTACACACGGACACGCACGCACACACACACGTGCATGCACGCACACACACACACGCACACACATGCACACACATACACACGTACACACACGCACATGTACACACATACACACGCACATACACACAAACACACACACATACACACACACACACACACACAACCTATCTCACGGTGGTTTCTTTGTGTCGATCCAGAGGTCCGATCTGGGACGGCTGGAAGGGCTGAGCCTCCTGATTGGCCGGAGCAGGCTCCTGGCCCCGCCCACAGCAGCCTGAAGGAGCAAGGCGTGGTCATCAAGGTGGCGGCACCCCAACCCCCCTCCCCCCACTGCTCAACCGGTCAGCCAATCCGTTTCTGCCATCTCTGTGACATCGCTTGGCCCCTCCCACCCTGTTGCTCAGGGAGACGCTGGGACCAAAACACTCTTCATCAGAGAGGAGGAGGAGGATAGACTAAATATAAAATATCAGCAGCTTCCTGCCCCAAACTAATCTAATTATATTAGTATTTCAAAAAGAAAAATAAATGAAAAATACATCATAAAAACATCCGTGAAATTGCGTTCGCTAATCCAACCAGACTCCATGTAAATAAACAGGGATTTTAGCATCGTAAAATACACTTATTTCAAAGTGGACAGAAACTAAATAAAACTGTGAAAAGCTGTTTTGGGTCGTCTTCCCACTGTTCCAACAATCACAACTCTAGTTTTGGTTGCAAAAAACGCATAGTTTACCCATTTACATGTGGAAATATGCTAAAATACACGCTATTTACATGGAGTCTGGTGGAGTTTGGTGATGGTGATTTCGGGGCTGTTTCATATTAAACTAAAAGGATCTTACTCTTTAACTAAAAGCTCTATCTTTGTAGGGATCCATCCCATAATGTTTTCAGACACTTATAATAATAATCTGAGTCTGTCAGCAGCAACAAGAGAACTTTTAGTGGACTCTAAGTGCTGCTGAACATGTAGGGTTACATTACAGCTCAACACCAGACCAGCTACGATGGTTGTTCCCATTGGTCACTTAGACACAAACACATGATGGTCCAGGTTGGAAAATAAGGAAGAAACCCTTTAAAAGAAAAAACCCAGCAAACTCCTAACTCCTCTCCCTCCTCTTCCTCTCCCTCCTCTCCCTCCTCTCCTTTCCTCTCCTCTCCTCTTCCTCCTCTCCCTCCTCTCCTCTCCCTCCTCTTCCTCCTCTCCCTCCTCTCCTCTCCCTCCTCTTCCTCCTCTCCCTCCTCTCCTCTCCTCTTCCTCCTCTCCCTCCTCTCCTCTCCCTCCTCTTCCTCCTCTTCCTCTCCTCCTCTCCCTCCTCTCCCTTTCCTTCCTCCTCTCCTCTCCCTCCTCTCCCCTCATCTCTTCTCCTCTCCTCTCCTCTTCTCTCCTCTTCCCCCTCTCCCTCCTCTCATCTTCCTCTTCCTCCTCTCCTCTTCCTCCTCCTCTGCTCTTCCTCCTTTACCTCCTCTTCCTCCTCTACCTCCTCTTCCTCCCCTCTCCTCTTCCTTCCCTCCTCTCCCTTCTCTCCCTCCTCTTCCTCCCCTCCTCTCTTCTCCTCTTCCTCTCCCTCATCTACTCTCCTCTTCCTCCTCTCCTTCCTCTTCCTCTGTTTCCATCGTTACTAAACTCCTGAGACGTTGAACGCTGTGACATCACTGCTGATGACATCACTGCTGATGTCTCCTCTTTTATTATTATTATTATTGTTTTTTATTTCTTCCACTAACTCGAGTGTTGTTTTCCGCGTTGACCGATGACACAGCTACAGTTGTACTAACCCCCCCCCACCCACCCACCCACACCGATGACTGACTACAGTTCCCACAATGCAAAGCAGCAGCTCCGTAGAGAATGACGACGAGAACGTTTTTTTTGGATCAAAACGTCGAAAAAGAACAAAAACGAGGATTCAGAAACAAAACGGAAAGACTGTGAACTGGAAATCTCATCGATGTCTCTTGGCCAATAGGAACAGGACTACACGGTGATGTCATCGAACTTGTTGCAGCTGATTTGCAGAGGAATAAAGGTTTCTAGTTTAAAGTCTACCCGTGGTTAACCTGCAAACGTCACCATCCAATCGCCTTCTTCCTGCAGAAAACCTTCCTGTGTTTCCAGCTGCTTTTTCTTGTCTTTTTTACTTTTGACTCATTTGCTGTTAGTTTCATCCCTCACTTCCCCAAATCCAGTTTTAACCCTTGTGATGGCGTCCCGTCCAACATGAATGTGTCGTCCTTCTGGGTCAAAATTGAAAATGAACTTTTTTCCGATGTTTTTGTCACTCATGGTCATTAAACCTAATTTAAATGACATTATACTTAAATTTTTGAGTTAAAAAAAGCAGAAATTATGAATTGTTTTGACAAATAGTTAAAGGGATACACCACCGTGTGTTGAAATAGTTAATATCATGGTCTGCCCTGGCTGTTTTTGTCTCAGTGCAAGTAATTAGGTTGTTTTTTGTCTTTTGTTAGCTCACTTTTACTCACAACATGCTAACCGGCAACATAGGATTCCATTCACTATGCTAAGCTAACTAACGCAAAAATGCGTTGGCCCACCTATCTACAGCTAGGGGAGACCGTGATAAGCCCTATTTCAACAAACGGTGATGTATCCCTTTAAGATCAGAGGATGTTGAGTGAATCACAGTCTGATTTATGTCAAACTTTAGTCAGGATATACTGATGTACCTGCGAAGATTGTTATATGGGTTCCACACAACGTACATCATGCATCCATATTATTTTTGGGCAATTTGGGTTGTTAAGAAACCTGGATTTCTGATATAAAAAACTTTGAAAATGGGTCAAATTTTTATCCTAGGACAACACAAGGGTTAAATTGGGACATGTAACTTATAAAATTTAAAATATAGCTATAAAAAAAAAAAACAGGACATAACATTTATGATTTCATTATGACTTTTGCACACCGCTTGCTTTTCTTTGTTTGATTTTGTTTAACACAGACGTGATTCGAATCCTCTCGCTGTAAATTAAAAGATTTTTTTTTTTTTAAACTTGAATATTGAGACATTATCAAGATGTGTTGAAATCACCTCTCAGATACTCTTACACTGTTGAAACATCAGGAGAAGTGGTATATCTTATTAGGGATGCACTGATTTTTGGGGTTTAGTAATTATGAAAGTATGTTAATGAGACACAATGGTGCACACTGCAAGACTGCACTGATCTCAACTTATTACTTTGGATACACCGAATCCAGATTTTTGGGGATTTCGGCTGAATCCTGAATCCACTGGTTGAGATTGTGCTGACTCCTCCTCCCATCCTCAGTCCATGAACACAGTAAACACATGAATGAAGTAAACAGGGACTGTCCTTCCTTTGCTGTACCTGAAGTTGCTGCATTCTGGCTGCTGTCTGGAGATTCCTTCGTGCACAACTCGTATTCTTTCTAATGTTTCAGACCAGATGTTGTAACAGCGGCCATGTTGTGTATTGTTTAGGGTCCTCGCCACCACCAGACCAATCAGCATTGAACAGATTGAACATGTAGCTGGACTTGAATGGCCTTCTTTTGACTGAAAGTACTGCCAAACAACAACTGTTTCTGCTCACCAGTTCCATGTCCACTTCCTCACAGCCTACAGCTAACCAGATCCATGTCCACTTTCTCACAGCCTACTGCTCACCAGATCCATGTCCACTTTCTCACAGCCTACTGCTCACCAGATCCATGTCCACTTCCTCACAGCCTACTGCTCACCAGATCCATGTCCACTTTCTCACAGCCTACTGCTCACCAGATCCATGTCCACTTTCTCACAGCCTACTGCTCACCAGATCCATGTCCACTTTCTCACAGCCTACTGCTCACCAGATCCATGTCCACTTTCTCACAGCCTTCTGCTCACCAGATCCATGTCCACTTTCTCACAGCCTACTGCATTGAACGCTTCAACTACGTTAACACATTCCCATAATCAACGGCGCCGTCATTACAGCGACCAGCGTAGCGCGCCGAGTGCAAGAGTAGGGTTCGGTTCCCTGGGAAACAATTCTAAGGTTCAGCAGAAACCAGAACCCCGTCAAAAAGCCCAATATTCAGCCAAATCAGAAGCCCAGTCCTGGATTCGGTGCATCCCTGGTATATCTTGTGTGATCTAATGAAGACGTAACATATTTAGTTAGTTATAGTTAGATTCTAACGGTGTAAAAGGGTTTGCGGGTGATTTTGTGCATCCTGTGTGAGTGCGGCCGAGCGGTCTGCTGTGTGTAGATTTTGGTTTTAACCCCACATGTATTTTCTCTGCGGTGCTATTTGCTGTCTAACAACTATCTAGGAAAAACCCTCCTGGCTGTGTTTGAATGTATTTGTAAATGTTTAGGTGTGTTTTCTAAAGACGCACACACATATACACACACACACACACACTCTCACTCATACACACACACACACACATACTCACACACTCCTCTCTCTTGCTCACACACACACACTCTCACACATACACACTCACACACCCATACTCACACACTCCTCTCTCTTGCTCACACACACACACTCACACACACTCCCTCTCTCTTGCTCACACACATACACACACACTCCCTCTTTCTCACACACACACAAACACACACACACACACTCCTTCTCTCTCTCACACACACACACACACTCCCTCTCTCTCTCACTCTCTCTCACACACACACACACACACACACTTACACACTCCCTCTCTCCTGCTCACTCACTCACACACACACACACTCCCTCTCTCTCACACACTCACACACACAGATACACACACACACACTCCCTCTCTCTCGCTCACTCACTCACTCACACACACACACACACACACTCCCTCTCTCTCACACACACACACACACTCCCTCTCTCTCACACACACACAAAGACACACTGAAGGACAAACTGCGAGCACTTTGATTGGAGGACGGTGGAACAAATGGACCAATGGTGAGATGTGAACGTGCCGTGTGCAGCCAGTTAAACTGATCTAACACACCTGTACAGTTACCACTGATCTGGAAACAGTGATTGGTTGAAGTTTGTGAATAAAGTGTCAAATGCCAAAATGTACCTTTGCTCTGCTGCAAAGTGTGTTTGTGTGGGGGGAGGGGGTTTCTTCGAAATTTTAGATGTGTTGAATAAAAGGGAGGTGAAGTCCCTACAGAAACCTCCTGCTGAGGTAAGATTTAAGATTTTATCTAACTTTTAAAACATGTTTGGTCGAAAAAAACGCAAGCCAAGTTTTCCAGTTTGATATTATCAGGCTCTCCAGGTGCCAACATTATGGCCGATGGGATCCTCCTAATAACTACATAACTTATTGTCGATTTATGCGATATCATACCTGTAAACTAGTTTTGAATGGGAAAATTTCATCCATGTGAATCGTCTAGATCCAAAGAGTTTTTATTTTTTTTGGGGTGGGGGGGTCCGAGACCCGAGACCGGTGCTAATTAAGCCAGTGTCTTGATGACCGTTACCTACCGGACTGAACAGCAACTCAGATATCGGTGCCTTATTTAGGAGCCATTTAAATGCCTCCGCTTCTCTCTGATTCTCTGAAAACGGACGTTAGAGGGAACTGAAACATCGCCGCACGGGACGCTAGTTACGGTAACACTATACTCGAAAGCAGGTAACGTTAGCCTACCATTAGCTAGCAGCTGGAGTAAACTAATGATGTGTCACATTGTTCAGCCCTTCTAAATTTACAGGTATGCGATATCCACTCCGTTACACTCCCAGGATTGCTTAGATTGCGTGTTATGTTATTGAGGAAGTGGTTAAAGGTATTCCAGGTGACCTCAATTCAATTTTATTTATAGTATCAAATCATAACACGAGTTATCTCGAGACACTTTACAGATAGATTAGGTCTAGACCACACTCTATAAATTCCAAAACCCTAACAATTACAGTAATTCCCTCAAGAGCAAGCATTAGCAGTGGCTGTTGCAACAGTGGCAAGGAGAAACTCCCTTTTAGGAAGAAACCTCGGCAGACAAAGACTCTCGATAGGCAGTGTCTGACGGGGCCGGTTGGGGGTGTGATGAACAGTGGCGTAATAGTCACGTTAAAGACCATGCACCTCGGATGCACAGAAGGTTAAGCTTAAGTCATACAAATAGTTTAGGCTTTTATGGCGTAGAGGGGCATTGTTTAGAGGTTGCGAGATTAGACGAGGAATTTGCACCACACAGAGACCCGACCTTGGTGTGTTTGTGAAAGATAACAGTTTCTGTCTAGGAACTAGAAGACACTAACCTGACTCCACCAGATGGATCGCTTCGCATTTGCTCGGCATATCCATCTGGGAACTTTCCGTTGGAGCACTTTTGGTAAGGGGCGAAAATACTGGTTAGCTGATTGGATAAACCATCTGTCTATCACCACCTATAGTTGGTGATAGACGGGCGAATTTGAACAAAATTTTCTCTATCTCAAGATGCCAGACTGATCTGCGAGGAGAAAACTGAAGTTTGCGAGATCAGGACGGTCTCACAAGGCTAAGAAGAAAGCCCCCTGTGAGGAGAGAATGAAGACACAGGAAAACTCTGATCGGGGATAATTTTCAGATGAGATCCTGGTGGACCAGCTCTGACTTAAAGTGTCTGTCGATAGGGAAACTTAGCCTCTGTTTGTGAACCCACAGCTGTGTTGTAATTCTTATGCTGGACTCAGTAAACTTTGCTTAACTGAACTCTTCATCTCAGATTGATCCTTGTGTTCTGGTAAACTTAATTCAGATATAAGAAGGTGCAGGAATTAATTAATAGGAGTCAGATTTGACAGGCCTTAGGGACTTATTTAGAACAAATTCCTTACACCAGACAGCTAGCTAGACTATCTGTCCAATCTGAGTTTTCTGTTGCGCGACTAAAACTCCTTTTGAACGTACACATGTTCCACCAAAACAAGTTCCTTCCTGAGACTATTTAGCAGAGGCACCGTGGCTCCGTCCAGAGCTTAGCCCCGCCCAAGACGATTGTGATTCCCAATAAACCAGAGCAGGTTTTCCTCCCATCCAGGAATGCTCTGTGGACTAGCCAGATTTTAGTCACCATGATTCTAGTCTTGCATGTCCAGACCTTCCTCCGCAGCGCTGTGGAGGAAGGTCTGGTAATGCATGACTAGAATCATGTTATATTATAAATATTATAAATATTTAAAATAACACAAAACAACTAAATGGTGATAGGTAATACATCTGATTTCATATACTGCTTTAGTAAAAATAATATTTTTTCAGGGCTCTGGCTCTCACCTGAGACCATTTTCGACGCATATGCATGACGCAAAAAACGATAATTACCATTGCACTAGTCCGGACATCGTACCGTGCCGACGTTGCAATAAAGGTTGCCTAAATGTCATGTATGTAAATTTGCTCTCAGCTTACTAATTGATTGCACGTTTTGTGTAGATTTGGACTTTTATACGTTTTATTCCACTTTGTTTAAACGGCGAAGTTCACCTTGTTCACCTGTTTGCAGCTGACTGGTGAAGGTGATGCTCGTATAGGCCTTGCTGGATACACCGGGACTCTTTTTGTGGATCTACTGATCGCTGTGGATTACTTTTTTTCATGTCATTGGATTACGGGAAAAAATTGATCTTTTTTCTTAACATGACTTAACGTTTTATGGTGCGATTGCGCTTGGTTTCTGCGTTTGGAGAGGCATCTCAACAGACTGGAGGTCGAACACTGATCACTGTTACATGTTAGTTGAATTTAAGTGTCGGGGCATTCTGCCACCGTCTGTCTATTGTGCTCCAACACAGCCGTGCCACGATTGGATTTCATAAGGGCGAATTGTTAAATTGTTACAATGTAATTTCAAATCTGCTTTAAAAAATAAACATATGTTTATTTAGCATGTTTGTTTTGTCCATATGTGCTCGTGCTGTGTTCCCAGGTCTCAGCTGCTACAATGAGTTTGTTTTTTTTGTTGCCCACCCCTGGCTCGAATGTCAAACTCCGCTTATGCGTTACACCCAAACCACACCTAGCTACTAAAGACCATTTTATCATCATTTATCGTCATTTATCCCGCCGGTATCATAGCAACAGCGCTCGAGATCCCCCACAAAGCTACTTGTGTTTCACGTTTGATACTTGAGTTTCAGATCATTAAAATAGGGCCCTTTGTCTGACGAACACACATTTAAAGATTCCACACTTAACACATTTTGAAAGTGTTTTTCCACCGGAGGTCCCTTGAGTCAAATATGATTTTATCTAATCTAAAAAAAGTAAAAAAACAGTAAAACATGTCAGTTATATTTCCCCACAGCCGATAACTCCGATAAATTAAAGTCTTGTTTTATTCTATACACGTATGACCATAGTATATGACAAAGAAAAGCATCAAATCTTTATGTTTGAGAACTTTTTTGCCACATTTTTCTGACGTTGTTTTTGTTGTTGACATTTTAGCCTTTTTTCGACATATTTTTTTACTTTACGTTTTTGTCGGGTTTTTTTTACAGTTTACTCTTTTTTTCATTTTAAATGAAATGATGAAAACATTCAGCTGCTAAAGGGAGACACTCAGGAGAAACAACTAAGATACTTTTATTTAACTTAACTCTTGTGTGCATCATACTCCCGGACAAAACTGAAAATCTACATTTTTTCTGACGTTTTTGTCTCTTTTTTCGACACTTTTGGCGTTTTTTTCACGTTTAGCACCAACTCATAACAAATTTTACACTTATTACTTATTTTTGGAATTCATGGTCAATAAAAAAAATCTCATTTATAGGAAATTATACCTAATTCTTGAGTTAAAAAAGCTGAAATTATGAATTATTTAGACTAATATTAAAGGAAGGATAATCACAGAAGGGTCAACGTTCAGTTGGGAGACGGTCTTCACACATTTTAGATTTTATTTCAAATGCTAAAAAATCTAAACAAAACACCCAAAATTCAATGAAATTAGACATCCTATCTTTTGTTGTACTTGCAAAGCGCGTTGTGTGGAATCATCCGTGTTGTTTTTTGGGTAATCCAAGTGAGGTTGTTAAAAAGAATTATACATTATATTTCTGATATAGACATTTAGACAACGGGTCAAATCTGACCCGAAGACAACACAAGGGTTAACTAAGAAAACCCCAAATAATAAAGTCAACATGATGTAAAGAAAGAGGATTAATCTGTTTACTGTGTGGTCATTTAATCACAACACAACAGAATGGAGATTGTTGTTAGTTAAGAAATTAAAATATATTTATAAAGAGCTTTTCACAGATAAAAACTCTCAAAGTTCTTTACATAGAGCGTACAATATGATCCATATTACAACAATTAAATCCTCAAGGTAATGAAACTGAAGTGTTGGCCTGTTTATAAAAAAGCTGTTTCAGGATCCATAACATAGTTTATTAAAGCTGTAGTAACATACAGTTTATTAAAGCTGTAATAACATATAGTTTATTAAAGCTGTAATAACATACAGTTTATTAAAGCTGTAATAACATATAGTTTATTAAAGCTGTAATAACATATAGTTTATTAAAGCTGTAATAACTAGAGTTTATTAAATCTGTAGTAACACACAGTATATTAGCACTACTGTCTATAAAACGAAAAAAATGTTATGTCCGCAACACTGCTTTAAACTCCCATATTTAATATAAAACGCAACATTTCGACCCTGAAGAAGATCCAGTAGGGTCGAAACGTTGCATTTTATATTAAATATGGGAGTTTAAAGCAGTGTTGCGGACATAAAATTTTTTTTCGTTTTAAGTAATTTCACTTGTCCTGCACCTGCCAGAAGGTGGGATGTGCACACAATTACTTTTATAAATTTCACTACTTTATAGACATGTTCTGATTCTATAGCTTCTGGACCGAGCTGAACACAAGAAGCCTGAACCAGCTTCTGGACCGAGCTGAACACAAGAAACCTGAACCAGCTTCTGGACCGAGCTGAACACAAGAAGCCTGAACCAGCTTCTGGACCGAGCTGAACACAAGAAACCTGAACCAGCTTCTGGACCGAGCTGAACACAAGAAACCTGAACCAGCTTCTGGACCGAGCTGAACACAAGAAGCCTGAACCAGCTTCTGGACCGAGCTGAACACAAGAAACCTGAACCAGCTTCTGGACCAAGCTGAACACAAGAAACCTGAACCAGCTTCTGGACTGAGCTGAACACAAGAAACCTGAACTAGCTTCTGGACCGAGCCCGCTGTTCTCCTCATTCTCTGGAGCTGATGCAGCATGACGGCACGGCCGAGTTTGTCAATAGAAAAGTATTCTTTATACAGTAGATATCTTAGTTAAAACACGTTTAAGACAGCTAAAGCAGTTTAATGTTTATATGTTGGTACTACCGAGGACCGGTTCACCTTAAATAACGGTACCAGACAGCACGTAAAAGCTTCTCGGTCCTCTCTGCATGTTGACAGAGATCTCAATGCACGCACAGCTGAGGTGCTAACTACGTGGACCAATCAAACCCTCTGGTGTAACTTCATTATTTTGGAAGTATTCCCCTGTCTTACCCCCTGGTTCTAGAGCACATGTGTCAAACCCTTGCAAATTCTGATCCAGCCCGTATATCAATCTAGGTTCACAATATATTTCTTGGCCCACCTAGTTGTGCGCCAAAGCAAAAACATGGGAAACTGTTTTTCAACTTGCAATTACGTGACACTCAAAGCAGAATTTGGCAAATTTGCTGACTTTGAGACTCAGAAATTCCCCCAGAACCAGAGAGTTTAATATTCAGGCTGTGAAAGAGCTTGTTTTGAGTCAGCTGGGTGGTAGCATACTTAGAAAATTTAATCATTGTTTTTGCTTGATTTGCTAAATTGTAGGATGGATTTGGACCTTTTTTGCTTTTTTGACCAAACTGTAAGAGAGAAGACTATATGAGACATGCAATAATTGAGTCAAAGATATTTGACTTTTTCGATGAAAAAAAAGCATGTCAATAAACTATAAATGTCTGGCCCTTGATGTGATTCTCTTTTTCCATTGTGGCCCTTAGTGAAATTGAGTTTGACACTCCTGTTCTAGAGGATGTGAGGCCTTCCCAGAGCAGCTGCTGTCAGACATCAGCTCTGCTCCAAAGGTCACCATCAACTTTATGATCACCAACACAACAGGGACATTCAGATGGTCAACAACACATCATCAACACTAAAATCCTGCTCACAAACAGCACCATGGGCAGTGGGCTGCCCGGGCCCCCATGTCTGACAGAGAGACAGACAGGCAGACAGACAGGCAGAAAGAAAGACAGACAGGCAGACAGACAGACAGACAGGTAGACAAAACTGCTGTCATGATTGAAAATGCAGCAGGTGTGTTTGATAAAGTGGTTGTCATAGTGATATCTAGGTGACCTGTGGGAGAGCTGATTGGCTGCACTCTGCTGGTTCTGGTCCCAGTCGAAAAGTGTCCTGAAGTCCCTCTGCTGATGCTGTAGACATGTTTGTGTAGATAAAGTTAAAATGACAAATGATAATATTTAAAAAAAAGAAAAAAACTATTTAAAAATTCACTCTTAAAAAAATCTTTATTTCATTTTGGCATTTTTCCCCAATTACACTTTTATTTCTTTGTTAATGACCAAATCTCAAATGTTCATCTTGAAGAAGCTGGAAGCTGTAAATATTTAGTATTTTAGTTTAGAAGATGTTACAGACACAGAACAAGTCTCATGACTAACTTTAGGTAAATCTTTAAAGTTTGCATCTCTAATAAGATGACAGAACAACAATCATACATATAATAACTTTATAATATTACTCTCACATGAAGAAAGTGACTAATGCTGCGTTCCAGACACAATTTTTAGCCCTTAAGTCACGACTCACGACTTGGTAGTGTTCCAGGTAAAGTCACGAGCTACCTAGCTAAACATTGTGCCATTGGCAGGGTTCAGGTTAGGCTACCTAACGTCAGCGTTAGCTAACGGCTACCTAACCTTGACGTTAGCTAGCGCTTCCTAACGTTGACGTTAACTAGCGCTAGCTGATACCAGCGATTTCTAGTCAACAACATATTTTAGGCTTCATTTAATAAACATAACCTGTATTAGTACACAATCGTATGTGTATTGTTTTGATTACAAAGTGCAGAATTACTTTACGTTGCCTATTTATGTCTAAATAGGCAGACATAAATACTTCTGTTAGAAGGTTGTGAAAACACGAGCTACGGCTTACCTGGAACGCAGCACTAGTCTGATGAAAATTGATTTTAAATTTTCAACACTAAAGATAATTTATATTTTAAACAAATGAAATAATGTTAAAACATCTCCACCACAACCTGAAAAACATCAACATCAAATATCAGAAATCAGTAAAACATGTTGGTTATATTTCACCACAGATGATAAATCAGATAAATACGTCAGATAATAAGTCTTGTTTTATTCTAACAACAGTCTGAAGCCCAAATATACAACACTGTGTCATGGCAGTTCGTGAAATGGTCACGATATTTTTAATCTATTGATACGTGTTCACGGGGACGTTTGTTGTTTTTTTCGTGGTGGCCGGCACGAAATGGTGTATAGGGAGATTAGCGGGGAAAGCAAACGCCACACGCAAGACACGATACCCGGTCTACAGGGTGAAAGTCCTGAATTGTTTAACCTATCAACCCCCCCAACCAACCTCCTTACACGGATTTCCGGCATTTCATACTACTCGCTGCCGTAGATGTGCTGTGACCACGACATATGCTTCCCATTTAAATACATTAGTTTACATTTTAGTGCTGGCCACCACAAAAAAAAAAGACCAAAACGTCCCCGTGAACACGAATCCATAGATTAAATAACGTGACAATTTCACGAACTGCCGTGAGACCGGGCTGGAATAAATCAAATTAATGATCAAATATGACAATGAAAAGCATCAAATCTTCATGTTTGAAAAGGTAGAAGCTGTGAATATATTTAGTATTTCTGCTTTCAAAGAACCAGACTTTTTTTCTGATGAAAACAGTCTGGCAATTTGGTCCGGTAGATACCGGTCATTTAAGCACCGGTGCCGTATTAGTACCGGGTCTTGGTACCCAACCCTACTCATAAGAAACTCAAGATCTCTGTTGATGTTCGGCAACATTTACAGAATAAGATTGTAGACGTACGGAGGCTGGGATGCATATTTTAGTTGAGTAAAATGTTATGTAACCTAAAATAAAGAATGTAAGAATCACTACAACAATAATAAATTAAAACTAAACTATTCATTACATAATATAGAATAATGGATGAATCAGCTGATTGGTGCAGCTCTATTCTGATCCGTCACATCTTTGAGGAAAGAACCAGACTTTTCTCTGATGAAAACAGACGCAGCAACTCAACATTACAGCTCCTCCCTCTTCCTCCTCCTCTTGTTGGTCTTCTTGTCTTCCTTGTGGAAGACTTTTCCATCGGCCTGCTTCCTCCAGCTCAGTTTGATGTTGTCGTCCAGCCCCTGGGCCCTCAGCTTCTGTTTCAGCTGAGACACAAAACTTAGCTTATCTGATTGTTTTTTTCATGAAGGTAAAACAGTATAAAACATGATTTACCTGATTCAACATGGCCTCCATCACAGCAGGGTCATTCAGATCCAGATTCTTCTTCTTCTCAAACTTCACTTTCATCACTTTCTTTGACACCACTTTGTAAAAATCAAACAAACTTTATGAGTTCAAACATTCATGTCTGGATAATAATCAGCATCCTGTTCATTCCTCATCATCAGTTTAAACAATAGATTCAACACTAACTGATCATGGTGTTTGGTGTTTTAATGTGTTGTGTATATATTATATACTTTCAACTAATTAAAACGTTATGTTCCAGACTAGTATGGAGGTTTTGGTAAAAAGAGAAGCTGGAGGATGCGGACATCGATCCCGCTACCTCTCGCTGTATCCCGTCAACTTCGCTAAAGGAAGCCCAAAGTAAGCCCACATTAGCCAATCACGTTTCTCCCCTGTGGCGTTCGGATCCTGTAAACCATTTAAATCTGAGCAGGCGCAACTCACATCTGCCCTCGACTCACATTGGGTAGTGACACCGCCTAGAAGTCGATGTTGGGGGCTTAAAACACCATCGAGCACTTACCATCTGCAGCTGATCACCACTGCATGCTAACTTTACTAACTATTCCATGGAAATGATCCACATCATCATTTTCACATTTACTCTCCACAACTTCATGTTTGGTGTTCCCCTATTGTCCTGAATCTTAATGTAAAAGCTGTTTGAATCTCAGGTTAGCACTCACCTGGACCGTAGCAAATGAACGCTCTCTCCATGTCACAGGGCCAGTCCTCCCAGGCTCCTGATTGGCTGAAGTCTGCAGCCACACAAGCCTCGTTCCCGTTGTTGTTATCAGGTTGCCCTTTCTTCCAGAAACTGAATAAGGAGTTACTTCCATCTGACCACTTCCAGGAGTCTCTGAACAGGCCGATCCAGACATATTTTTCTCCAGCAGCCTGTATCTTCTGGTTCTCTGTCATGTTTCTCACACTGGCCAGGTCTGTGTATTGAGCTCTGCAGTAGCTCTGGGCTTCAGGCCATGTCATACGGGTGGGGACACTGACAAAAGTCACATTTGACCCTGAAAATGAAGCCCAGAGAAGTGTAGAGGCAGCGTAACATACAGCCTCCCATCCATCCACATCTGTGATTCATGTCTTTATAAAATCTATAATAAATCCACTGAGATATAAAGAACCACCTCAATTAACTAACTAACAGTTTCTCCACATTCATTCATGTCTTTATAACCAGAGTTGGGAGTAAGGCATTACAAAAGTAACACAATTACAGTAATGATTCCTTTTTGCTGTAACACAGTAATAAAAAACGCATTATTAATAAAATTTCAGTAATATTATACTCGTTACAATCTCAGTAACACACGTTACAACGCATTTTAACATTTAACAATTTGTTCGCAGGAAATTTTCCTGTTGCTGTATTCAATGGTTGAGACGACTGCAGAGACAGATACATTTGCGAGATGGACATTATTTTCAGGAGTTATTACGTTGCGTTGAAGCGAGCTGTCCCGTCTCTATTCCCGTGGTCAGAGCCAGAACGGACAACATCTGTGTCCCAACAACATGTGACGGTGTAGCGGAAGTTTCCTTTGCAGCAGGGGTAAAGGTTTGAACGTTTAGTAAAGTGAAAAAAATAAGAGTTGAAACTAAACCAAGTTTAGGTTTTTTGTATTTTATTAAAAATATATATTTGCAAATATAGGAGCAACATCATTTCACAACAGGCACAGCAGCCCAGTGTGGAGTCAGTTCCTTAAATGAGTGAACAGAACACCAGGCTTATATGCATCTTCAGAGTGACAGCACACATGCACTTGGCTTATTATGACACTACAATTTTTACAGGCAATCTGATACACATGAAGACAATCGAGAAATACAAGAGACATCTCGGGGCCATTTCACTTTCATCCCCCCCTCCCATTTACATCAAACTGGCATGGGATAACTAGAGATAGTTTTAGGGTGACCTTGGCCCCTATCTGTTCAGACAAACAGTTTTCATATTATGTTCCAGACTGGATGTCTCACACAGTGAGAATCAAAATCTACATGTGGGAAATGAGATAAACTCTTTCAGCATTTGTGAGAAATAGAAGTAGAAATAAAGCATGAAAATATAAGGAATTATGCTTAAATGCAATTTCGCCATTACAACGGTACTTCAGCGCGTGTGTCCGGGCTGCTGACGAATAGAAACATGTCGGGAATTAACGTTGAGGCTTGCTACACGTTAATATGATTGCATTTTATCAGGCGTGGAGAGTAACTCAACCCGGTCTCATGGCAGGTCGGGAAATAGTCACGTTATTTTGATTCATTAATTTGTGTTCAGGTCATGATTTTGACGTTTATTTCGTGCACACGCCACAAATTTTGAACGTGCACAGGTCACGATTTTCGAAACTGCTCTGGGGCACACAACGACGGGTAAATTAAACGCCGCACGCCGGCCACAACAACGGGACGGTTGTGGTTAGGAAGAGAATAACGAGGAAAGGAACCGCAACAGGCGGGACGCGATCCCCCGGTCTTCGGGGTGAAAGTCTCGTGTTGTTTGACCCATCCACCCCCCCCGACCAACCTCCCTGCACGGACTTTCTCCCTATCAATACTACTCGCTACCGTCATCGTTCTTTCATCACGAACTGCAGCGTGTCATTCGGTCTGCAGAGAAGGTGATTGGCTGCAAACTGCCGCGGCACCAGGACCTTTACGCCACCAGGACTCTGAAGCGTGCTGGAAAGATTGTGGCCGACCCCTCCCACCCCGGACACAGACTCTTTGAGCCCCTCCCCTCTGGCAGGAGGCTGAGGTCCATCAGGACCAAAACCTCACGCCACATGAACAGCTTTTTCCCCTCCGCCACTAGCCTTATTAACAAGGCCCGGAAACCACCCTGACTCTCCACCTGGCTCTTCATGCCACTGTTCTCTCTCTCGCTCTTTGCTCTTTATTTATTTTTTTATTTCTATCTTTGTTTTTAATTTAATTTAATACATACTGTGTACATATATTTATACTTATATTGTTTATACCTATACTTATATTGTTTAATATTCCATTTAGAGAATGTGTGATGTGCACCAACAACACCAAAACAAATTCCTTGTATGTGTTAAAAAACGTACTTGAAAAATAAAACCCTTTCTTATTCTGATTCTGATATGCCTCCCATTGAAATATATTGCTTTAAAATTCGTAATCGCCACACGAAAAAAACGACATTCACGTGTCCTGTCCACGACTCAATAGATTCATTAACGTAACCATATCACGAACTGCCATGAGACCGGGCTGGACCATTTACTGTTCAATATGTTGCAGTTTTACAAACTAGAAAGTGAGCAACTTAAGCTTGACGGACACGTTTTGCATCTAGCATCTCACATTCATCTCAGTAAGCTAGCAATAGTACACAACAGACAACTTCTGTGTAGCCTACTTCAAAATAAAAGCACTTCCTGTGACGTTCACAGTAAAACTAAATTACTAAGGTTGTGGACCTTTTCACATATCAGCTGTAAATCAAGTACGGTAAATAATGTAAATAGTGAGTTTTAATCACACTATAAGTTGTTTTAAACCAAACAACATAAATTTCTTATTCAAGTGCTTAAATTAAACATGTTACAACAATGCTGTGCTTCAATACAACTGTAAGGTACTTTTAATTGAGTATTTTCATTTTCTCCTACTTGCCTATTGTACATTTTACTTATCTATTTTTTTATAGCTTTAGTTACTTTGCATATTCATATTAATCATACAAAATACTGTGAATAATCTATAATGTATTAAAGTGGATAAAGATGAGACTTTATTGATCCGGTGGTGAAATTCACAAGCTAGCTGCCAAGTCAGACTTCTGCTGTTATTTTGGTGAAAGTAACTCAAAAGTATCGCATAAGTAGTGTAACGTATTACAATTCAGATACAGTAATAATGTAATATAACTAATTACTCTCAAATGACAGTAACTAGTAATCTATAATGTATTACATTTTGGAAGTAACTTGTCCAAGACTGTTTATAATATCTAAAATAAATCCACTGAGATATAAAGAACAACATCAATAAACTAATTAATAACTTTATGTCTTAACAGTCTCTCCAAATTAATAAGAAATGTCCTTAAATCTACAAAACTATCTAAAAAGCAAGATTATGTTGCTGTTTTTCTGCATATGAATATTTTCTCAGGGTTATTAAACACATGTTCTGTTTATATTGTAAGATGTGTGCACGTGAAAATGCACGAGTCCAATCTCTATAATATAATATAATATGTCTTCCTCTGGGGGTGATGCTGATGAACCACTGAGCTGTTGTACTGCTCTCATTCCTGCCGTCTTCTTATCTGCTGCTGTCAGCTGTAAAGCTCTTTGAACGGCACTAACCTGTGTGAAAGCTACTTTTTGTCGGAGTGACTGACTGATACTACAGAGGCCTGAATAATGAAAACAAAGAGGCAAAGAGAAGCAGAGAAGAGAAACTTCACCAGTTAATATTCTCACCTTTAACATCTGCGCAGACTGGAAAAATCCCGGCTTCACAAAGGTCGTCGTACCAGAGTCCATCAGGACCCATCGCTGCGCAGACTTTTTTATTGTATCCAGCGTTTGGTTCTCCATCCCTCCATTGTCTGAACTCTGTCTCCCCGGGTTTGTAGAAACTTGGGTCTGACAGTGACCACCTCCAGCTGTCACGGGACAGTCCTATCCAGGCTCTCTGATTGTGATATAAAGAATTAGACTCTGCTCTAGCTTTTTGTTAAAGACCAAACGTTCAACGAATCTTTCCATCTCCAGTCTTGATACTATCAGTCTGATCCTCTACGACTCCTTCATTCTGTTACCCTCCTTTAATAACTCATTACCAGCGATAGTTTCTGATCACTGAAACTTATTTTCAATAAGCTTTTGAGAACATAGTTCTCTGTTGTTGTAAATACTGTTTTGTGATGTTTTAGTTTTGTTTTACTGCAATAGTTGTTTCTATGTTTTAATGTCTTGTATCGACTTCCTTCTATCCCTGCCTCTTGGCCAGGTCGTCAGTAAGAATTGATTATTGATTGACTTTTCTGGTTAAATAAGGTACAATAATGAATAAATAAAATTTAAAAAATGGACTTCAGGAGATGTGTCATCAAGTGATGGTGAACAATATCCACAGCCTTCGTTCTGAGTACAAATATATTCAAATCTTTATGTGAAGTTAATTTGAGGCTGGCCATCAATCGTACTACAGGCTGTAGTAGACCACTGTTGCACGATAAGGAACATTTGGGTCTGTAACGTTACTTCCGGTAGCACACAATTATCAATAATAATCACACTTCTAGTGCATAATATCTATGTTTCAATATCTTTCTAACACATAATCTTTTGTTTCCATCTCTCTGCTGCAGCTCAACAGGGAAACACTGTCTGCCCTAAGGTTAAACTAAGACACTGTAGACTTCTTCTATATTTCAAAGATAAATATTCTACTTTTTACTGCTCTATATTTAGTTATTCGTTCCTATGGAGGGTTTCAAACCTGCTGTCAGACAGACTTTAAGATGAAAGAGAGAAAAGTGAACTCACGTAGCTGTTGTTGGAGTAGAACATGTTGTCTAAATCTGCCATGTTGGTCAGGTTATTCATAACCTCCATGCTGTCTACAGTGACCAGGTCTGTGTGTTTCTCTCTGCAGTATCTTTGGGCTTCAGTAAAGTTCTTCCTGTCATAAACAAAATAGTACTGAAGTCCAGCAGCTGATGAGACAGCACTCAGCCCTGTAAGGAAATACACATATAATATTAACAACTTTTTAAAGACATTTCGTATCACTGTTATATGGATAATATACAATTGTATGTTCTAGTTACACCAACAGCACCTGCTCTTGGATGAATAAGTAGTTGAGTAAAATGGGAAATGGGTCAAATTAGGAAATCTCAATCAGCCTTGTTCAATATTTCAAAAAATATGGAAAGAATTTACAAGTTGTATAAAACTTATAATGAGTGAAAGTTGTGAAACATTTTCAAGAGACCCTATTCTGCTTTTTGGGACTTTTCCCGTTTTTTAGTGTGTTATAGTTTTTTTGTGAATGTAATAGATGCAGACCCGGCGCCAGACACAAATTCACAGACAGGCATGCCATGGTTTTTTTGGGGGGGCACAAATTAAATAAATCTCATCATGTAACATTATCTTAATTATCTTCCAAATGAGCATTGAATGAATTCATACAGGTCTACATGTATGACAGATTTTATTTGGTATTGAAATAGGTAAGTCATGAACAACTACAACTAGCCTACCATTGTGCAGAACCGGCTTATACAGGACATAAAAAGAGGAGCGTTAGGCCTCTTGAACCGCAAAGCATCAACTTAGAAACAGCCTATATCGTGTGGTATAACATTAAGATCAATACCTCCAAAGTGAACTTTGAATTCATAAATGTCTTAGCACGGTATTAACATAGCACATTTCATATTGAAAGAGATAAAGCATGGACAACTTTTACAAACAGCATATGGCCTATATAAAAAGAGGGATAATTGTGTTAGCCTATATCATGGACAACATTGCGATACAAAATAAAAACAGGGAGAATAATGTAGGCATTGGCAATCATTAAGCATCTTAATCATGAGTATTAACGTTACATTTTTATCACATTTTGGGTGTTTTTGAGTGTGTTTGTTTTACTGTCTCTCAGCCTCGGAGCTTAAATTTCAAGCTCACCGTGAGTGAGCAGCAGGCGACGCTTTGCTGTTATTTGCTGTTGTTTGTTATTATTTTAATTACTTTAATAAAATTAAGAACAAACACCCTTTTTATTTGTATTCATGATTTATGTATATTCAAAACAATATATATAGTTTTTTATTATGGTAGGTTATGGATAAAAAATGTTGTACAAAATAAAAGGTGGGATTGGTGACAGGCTCGTCAGTCGTCAGTTAAAAAAAACCCAGCTGATTCTGGGGGTGGCCCGGCCCCCTACAGGCCCCCATCCATTTTCTGCCTCTTATCTGGTCTGAGTCTGAGAGGGAGTCCAGACGTCCCCCTCCCAGTCTGAGAGAGTCTGAGAGGGAGTCCAGATCTCTCTCTCCCCAACAACAGCAGACAGACAGGTCTTTGTCTTCCACATACTCGGCTAACCTCAGAATTATTTTTAACTTCATGGAAATGTGTCAGACGCCACAATAATTTACATATCAGGCGAAACTCAAAGGTTCCGCTTTTTCAGAAACATGTTTGATGCCATTTTGTTGGACTAACACCATAATCAAAGTGAACACAACCTTTAGAGAATGATCCTGAGTAGTTTCAACACAGTGAGGACACTGGGTCCAAACCTAGTATGTGGCTGGACCGTATAAAGAGACAGAGCATCATACTCTGGGGGGAGGGGGGGTTGACTTGTATAGGCTGAAGTTTTCCTCCTCTTCTATTCCGTGTATATTTATATATGTCTAAAAGCTGCTGTGTGCTGATATTCACTACCAACAGGGTAAAGGACCCGGAACTTAAGTTTTTATAAGCTTCTGAATCAAAAAACTGAACTTTGATGAAGACAAAAGTTGAAACAGACGTGAAGAATCAGCAGAGAGAACGGAGAGACTGTGGGATCCTGACACATAACGACATAACGTTAGCTTAGTGTGAGGATCCCACAGTCTTCCCATCCTCCCTCCTGATTCCTGTCAATGACGTCATCATCGACTCGTCAACAGCAACTTGACTTTCATTAGATTAGATTTGATTAGATTAGATCAGATTAGATTCAACGTTATTGTCATTGTGCGGAGTACAAGTACAAAGACAACGAAATGCAGTTTGCGTCCAACCAGAAGTGCAAAAAGAGCAGAAAAGTGCCATGTGACATACAAGTATAGACAGGACAAGAGATACAGTGCAGTGTACACATTTGGTTAACAGAAGGTGGTTTAGAGTAATATACATTACATATTGTATTAAATAATGTGTGCAGTGTATTAGCAGTTACCTTATAAGAGCAGAATACATATGGCTATGTAATATGAACAATGTATGAACAACATGTACAGATATGTGCAATGTAGCAGCAGTGCCATTATAATATTAGTATGAATAATATAGATATATGTAAAGTATTATTATAAGAAAAACAGAATAAATATGGATATTCTGTATGAACCATATAGACAGATATGTACAGTATGTACAGCTATGTGCAGCTTGTTAACAGTACCATTGTAGTGCAGAAACAGTAACATTCTAAGAGTAGTGAGAATAAGTGTATGTGCAGAATGAATAGTATGAAGAGTAGTAGAATATGACTATGTATAAGTGGAGTTACATTCATCACATCAGAGTCGACTTGAAACGATCTGAAGTCATGCAACCCCTACTGCACATAGGTGCTGCCTGAGCAGGCACAGCCCGCCCAGTGGCTTGTTTTAATTTGGTTGACCAATCACAACAGTGTGGGCCAGCTGACCAATCAGAGCAGACTGGGCTTTTCAGGAAGGCGGGCCAAGTGCTCAGAGTGTTTCAGGTGAAGGCGCTGCAGCAACGGGCAGAATGAGAAACATTAGAAGTTGTTGCAACATCAAAACATGTAAGCATATTCTAGTAGACCCCAACACAACAAATATGATGCTGAAAAATATTATATATATTGGGGCTCTTTAAGGTTTAAATTGAGTATATATCCATAAAATAAGACTTGAATATGCATGACTCAGCAAATGATGACAATACGGTGAATGGTGCTGAATCGGGATTCACACATATATAATATATATACACTACCGGTCAAAAGTTTGGGGTCACTTAGAAATTTCCATTCCACTCCATTCCAGACACAATACCTGCTGAGATCAGTTGCATTGTTTTTTTTAACCAGGGCAGAAGTTTTCAGATTACATTATGTGCTTACATGATTGCAAAAGGGTTCTCGACTGTTGTAGAAAGAAGTGGCTGAAGAAACACTTGAAATTCATGCTTTTTGGTTTAAACGTCATACCCAAATTAAAAGTGGTCCAGCTCCCATATACTTTGACACTCAGGGGTGTGCCTGATATCATTGGAAAGGTGATTGATGTGGGTTTGTTTGTGTATTTGAAAAGTGTTGTATTTTGTAGTTTTTTTCAAATAGAAATAAAAAACGCACAGACATATTTGTAGAAAAGAATTCATATAAAATCCATTTTTTGAGTCTTTTGGTGTCTGGATTGTTTCTGTAGTAAGAGACATGTGGCTAATGCTGTGTTGTCTGTCACCTGTCAGATGTGTTTACAGCAGTGTATTCTAATCACTTTACAGATGTATGACTTGGATGGAAATAAAACACCTCCATTCTAGCCTCTGTAACTCTGTGTCAGTAAGGCCTAGAATCACCCTGACACTTGTAACAAAAACTTGAGAATGTTTCCTTTCCAATGATATCAGGCACACCCCTGAGTGTCAAAGTATATGGGAGCTGTACCACTTTTAATTTGAGTATGACGTTTGGACCAAAAAACATGGATTTCAAGCATTTCTTCAGCCACTTCTGTCTACAACAGTTGAGAACCCTTTAGCAATTATGTAATCACATAATGTAATCTGAAAACTGCTGTTCTGATTAAAAAAACAATACAACTGATCTCAGCTGGTACTCTGTCTGGAATGGAGTGGAATGGAAATTTCTAAGTGACCCCAAACTTTTGACCGGTAGTGTATATATATATATATATATATATATATATATATATATATATATATATATATATATATATATATATATATATATATACAAATATATGTATACAAAATACAATGAATATATATATTGAAATTAATGCCTTGAGTTTGGAGTGTAAGGAGGAATCGTGCAGTGGATGTCTTGTTTGTGTTCTATGCCTGTTTTATGATTTAACTTTCCTTTTTAACAAATAACCTACATCTTTATATATTTATTATTTATATATTTGTATAGTGACTTTATAGACTCTCATATAAATAAATAAATATATATATATATATACCAAAAGCCACAAGGATATATACATGTGTAATAAAAGACTATAAACATTTATAAAACCTAATAAACACTCACCTGATGCAGCCATGATGAGCAGAAGAAGTTTGTCCATCTTGTCTGCTCTCCGTCCTCCTCACTGTGGGACTTCAGACAGGTCTCTGCTCATATAACTCATTGTATACTCATATAACACCTCCGTATTCTTTGGATGCAGGCAACAACTATTTACATGTTAGGCAAATAACGGGAACAATAGACAAAAGAAAAGGTTCCTCTTTTTCTAAAACATGTTTGATGCCATTTTGTTGGCGTACAGCCATAAACAAATAGTTTTCTTTATTTAAATTTAACCTTTCTTGACTCAGGGAAGTCATAAAGAACAGATTCTTATTTCCAATAGTGGCCTGGCAAAGTGTCTTAAAGTGTAACTCTCGCCAAGATGCAACCTGGGGTCTT
Organism: Perca flavescens; assembly: GCF_004354835.1. NCBI lineage: Eukaryota > Metazoa > Chordata > Actinopteri > Perciformes > Percidae > Perca > Perca flavescens. Next base: position 37,900,469 of record NC_041337.1, on the reverse strand, counting down.
TTTGTGTTTCCACACTACTGCAGCGTTTCTACCTGGCGTCTACACTACTGCATCGTTTCTACCTGGCGTCTACACTACTGCAGCGTTTACACCTGGCGTCTACACTACTGCAGTATTTCTACCTGGCGTCTACACTACTGCAGCGTTTACACCTGGTGTCTACACTACTGCATCGTTTCTACCTGGTGTCTACACTACTGCAGCGTTTACACCTGGCGTCTACACTACTGCAGCGTTTACACCTGGCGTCTACACTACTGCGGCGTTTACACCTGGCGTCTACACTACTGCAGCGTTTCTACCTGGCGTCTACACTACTGCAGCGTTTACATCTGGTGTCTACACTACTGCAGCGTTTCTACCTGGCGTCTACACTACTGCAGCGTTTACACCTGGCGTCTACACTACTGCAGCGTTTCTACCTGGCGTCTACACTACTGCAGCGTTTACACCTGGCGTCTACACTACTGCAGCGTTTACACTACTGCAGTATTTCTACCTGGCGTCTACACTCCTGCAGCGTTTACACCTGGCGTCTACACTCCTGCAGCGTTTACACCTGGCGTCTACACTACTGCAGCGTTTACACCTGGCGTCTACACTACTGCAGCGTTTACACCTGGTGTCTACACTACTGCAGCGTTTCTACCTGGCGTCTACACTACTGCAGCGTTTCTACCTGGCGTCTACACTACTGCAGCGTTTCTACCTGGCGTCTACACTACTGCAGCGTTTCTACCTGGTGTCTACACTACTGCAGCGTTTACGCAGCGTCTACCTGGCGTCTACACTACTGCAGCGTTTACACCTGGCGTCTACACTACTGCAGCGTTTCTACCTACACTACTGCAGCTACACTACTGCAGCGTTTACACCTGGCGTCTACACTACTGCAGCGTTTCTACCTGGCGTCTACACTACTGCAGCGTTTCTACCTGGCGTCTACACTACTGCAGCGTTTACACCTGGCGTCTACACTACTGCAGCGTTTACACTACTGCAGTATTTCTACCTGGCGTCTACACTACTGCAGCGTTTACACCTGGTGTCTACACTACTGCAGCGTTTCTACCTGGCGTCTACACTACTGCAGTGTTTACACCTGGCGTCTACACTACTGCAGTGTTTACACCTACTGCAGCGTTTCTACCTCTCTACACTACTGCAGCGTTTCTACCTGGCGTCTACACTACTGCAGCGTTTACACCTGGCGTCTACACTACTGCAGCGTTTACCTGGTGTCTACACTACTACTACTGCAGTATTTCTACCTGGCGTCTACACACTACTTTCTACCTGCGCGTTTTTCTACCTGGTGTCTACACTACTGCAGCGTTTCTACCTGGCGTCTACACTACTGCAGCGGTTCTACACTACTGCAGCGTTTACACCTGGTGTCTACACTACTGCAGCGTTTACACCTGGTGTCTACACTACTGCAGCGTTTCTACCTGGCGTCTACACTACTGCAGCGTTTACACCTGGCGTCTACACTACTGCAGCGTTTACACTACTGCAGTATTTCTACCTGGCGTCTACACTACTGCAGCATTTACACCTGGCGTCTACACTACTGCAGCGTTTACACTACTGCAGTATTTCTACCTGGCGTCTACAGTACTGCAGTGTTTCTACCTGGCGTCTACACTACTGCAGCGTTTCTACCTGGTGTCTACACTACTGCAGCGTTTACACCTGGTGTCTACACTACTGCAGCGTTTACACCTGGCGTCTACACTACTGCAGCCACTTTTAATATTTACCGTATTCTTGTTTTGGGTCAAATGGCACAACACACATAGACAAAGACACACACACACACACACACACACACACACACACACACACACACACACACACACAGACACACATACAGACACACAGACACACAGACACAGACACACACACACACACATCCATACATACACACACACACACACACACACACACACAGACACACACACAGACACAGACACACACACACACACACACACATCCATACATACAACACACACACACACACACACACACACACACACACACACACACACACACACACACACACACACACACACACGCACGCACACGGTGACACACACACACACACACACACACACAGTTGTCCATTACTCAGGAATTAATTTGCCTGTACTGTACGTCCAAACCAAACTAGATGGAAATCTAACGGTGGGTCAGCTGGGTGCTGTGATGTCATCTCGTAGACGTGGCGTCTGGCGCTGCACGCCAACATGTGTTTGTGTCACGCAGAGCTCTCCACCTGTTACAGTGTTTACACAATCACTTTAGCACTAATTTCAGGACCTTGACGTCAAAACTTATCATGCTGCAGGACGAAGAGCTGCTCAACATGTTCCTGGGAAAAGTGCAATGTGAAATACAAGTATAGACAGGACAAGAAATGTAGTGCTGTGTTATAAGAGCAGAATAACTATGGCTATGTAATATGAACAATGTATGAACAACGTGTAGATATGTGCGATGTAGTAGCAGTGTCATTTTAACTGTACGTACAGAAACGCTTGACAGAAAGTACGGGGCAGCTTATTGACCTTTTGGCCGATCTGACGTGGCGGCGTTCTGCGATCATATTCAACACACGATTGAAGACAAAGCTCAAGCAGCCACTGACTACACGGCCAACCCACTGACACTAAAAACCTTTTATAAATAACATATATAATGACATAATTTGTTGGTCACAGTGGTGTCTGTTAGCAGTTAGCTGTTGATCTATGCAGGACTTCAAGACCATGTGACTGGTTAGAGACCATGTGACTGGTTAGAGACCATGGGGCGTTTCCCAATACTTGTGTTCAAATACTACAAACTTGTGTTCTTGTGTCCCTGTGAAACGTCATCTCGTGTTGCCAAAGTACTGTCCCAATACACAAGTTCCCATTTCGCCAAGAACAGTTAAAATTCCCGGATGTGTTCTTGACACGCCCATTTACCGAGGATACATCGGTTGGTAACTTGTATGAACTTCGCAGCACCTGTATCCCAACATTCATTTCAGCATTCAGTGATGGTTGGATTCATTGGTTGGATTTCCAGTACATAGACAGTACAAAAATGGGACAATTTTAACAATTTTCGCCATCTTATTCATCACTAAATTCACTTCTGAGAACATTTTAGGCGAGAAATGAAAGGTTCAGATTTCGAATATAGGCAGTCTTGTGAAAATTTTTGCCGAATTGACAATTTGCTCCAAAGTTTTCGGAGTTTTCTGAGCTCCATAAATTGACGCGGCCGCCAGCTTGCGCCTGCCGGGGCCACTAGCTCGGTGCTCGGACAGTCTCCCTCGGAGACCCCGCTGTAGGACCCCGGAGGTCTTTTACACCGGTTCCGTAAATAAGAGGCTTTTATTTCGCCGTTGACGGATCGTTTTTTTAAATATCACAACACATGTGCATCATAAGATTAACGGGAACCTGTGTTAACTGTCTTTTTGGAGTTAAACTCAATGAGCACACACACACACACACACACACACACACACACACACACACACACACACACACACACACACACAAACACACACACACACACACACACACACACACACACACACAGTGCAGCAGGCAGAGGAGAGATATACCATAGACTGTATATTATATGAGATATACCCGTTTCTTTTCGGGAGACTTGTTTAAATTATGCCATAGGCTATAGCCTGTATTTAGTTCATATTTTTGGTGTATTTGTTTTCTGATTTATTAGAAATTGAGATTTAGTCTGTATGATAACATATGATATATGATATGTACAGTTGTACATAAAGTGGTAACATGATATGACATGTGGTAACATGATATGACATGTGATGTAAACTAAAGGGGAGACACCAACCTTCTAATTTCCATCTCCCTGGGCATATACAGTGCACTACAATAATATAGAAATGGTAATTCCACATAATACTAATAGGAACACATAGTACACACCAGCCATGCCTATTTTTTTTTATTTAAACTGACTTAAACTTATACACTAATAACAGTAGGGATCGCATTCCACTTTTTTGAATAAGTAAAGGGTGTTTGAGCTAAACCATAAACAATAAAATTAAAGCTCAATTAGTTTTATTTTTCAATATTATTGCAATAGTTGTAGCATTATGAGGTTTTCTTGTCCGGAGATTGTTTTAATACAAAGTGGTTATATTGTTGTGGTTTTTATATCTAGCTGGTATTTTGGAGCCCTGCAGGTAGCCTCTGTGCTGGGGGTGTTGAGCAATAACAGGAAGAACGCATCATCTCAAACTGTTAACAGCGTTTTCTGTGCTTGTGAACTTGTGAGTTTATTCTTCCAAGAACAACCAGCAAGAACGTTCTCCCAAAGAACACAAGTCCGTAGTTTGCATTGTTGGTATTGAGAAATGCCCCAAGTGACTGTTTGGAGACCATGTGACTGTTTGGAGACCATGTGACTGGTTAGAGCCCATGTGACTGGTTAGAGACCATGTGACTGGTTAGAGACCATGTGACTGGTTAGCGACCATGTGACTATTCAGAGACCATGTGACTGGTTACAGACCATGTGACTGTTTGGAGACCATGTGACTGTTTGGAGACCATGTGACTGTTCAGAGACCATGTGACTGTTTGGAGACCATGTGACTGTTCAGAGACCATGTGACTGTTTGGAGACCATGTGACTGTTCAGAGACCATGTGACTGTTTAGAGACCATGTGACTGTTCAGAGACCATGTGACTGTTTAGAGACCATGTGACTGTTCAGAGAACTACATTTCGACACCGCCCCTCCTCTTTCACTCACTCTCTCTCTCACACACACACCCACACACACAGACGTGTCCATGGCACATGCTGTTTTGTTTCTGTTTTGTTTTTGGTTGTAATATTGTAAAAGGTATATAAGTTTATTATTGAAGGATTATTGATTAGCTACTGATAATTATGACATTAATAAATCTTATTATACTTAAATAGCAGTTGCTTGTGATTATTTGTGTAATTATTGTAATAATTGCTGGCTGAACAGGTCCGTGCTCAAAATCACCCCTTCCTTTGTTTCCTTTGAAAGGATTACCACAGAAATGAGACTGTTCCACAGTTTGATTATTGGTTCCTGATTTGCAGGGTGGTGCCCCGTTTTGATGGTTGTTGATTTGATAAATTTATTAATAACCATATTCAGAACTTTATTAATATTGATAAAACATCTTTGATAATTTGCCAATGATCAAATCTGTACCCTACGAGTATCCAACATTTTGGTGCCCCATGTGAGGCCTGTTAGAACCAGTGTTGTTACAATAATTATACAGAATAATCCATAATTTTTTAATATAAAATTTTGTTGTTGTTGAAAAAACAATTATAATTTTGCCGCAACATATTTAGCGTTGGATACCAACTTTAGTGCAACATCTATGCATAATTGTCCATACCTTTTTAATTTTAAATATATATGTTTTTTTAAAATCATTTTTTTTTTTTTTTTTTTTTTTTGAAAAGTAATTTTTCTGCAACGTGCCAAGCATACATTCAGTTGTGGTCTGTGAATTTTTCAGTGTGTATATTGGTTAGTAGACAACAACATTTTCACGCTCTACTTAAACCCTTGACAGTAACGGTTATTACTCACCTGAGGTGTCCAGGCCTCTACGGCCACCTGACACGATCGGGTTGGTGGTAAATGGTAGTAACTAGCTTAGTTAGCAGTCAAGAATTTCACGCTTTATTAATACTAACACTCAGATTTTTGACAGTAACAGCTATTACTCACCTGAGGTGGTGCGACCTCTGCGACCACCTGATAGAATTGTGTTGTTGATGAATGGTAGTAATAAGCTTAATTAGCAGTCAACACTTAAAACTAAAGGAACTACAGGTTAAGCCTTTCACCTGCTCCTTGAATAAACTTGTTCACAGTTAATTTTCCTTTGTCACCACAAAGGAATTGAGCCCTGGTAGCAATCTGTTTGCTAGAGGTAAAATGAGTTGCTTCGAGTACCAGAGGCTGGAGGCGAAAGCTTCCAAAGAGCCGACCGACACAGTCCTGCAGAATGTGGTCGCTTGTCTCATCCTAGACAATGAAGAGAATAACCGTGATAGTTATGAAACTACCTGCGATGAAATACTCCAGGAACTATTGGCTTACAGGGCACAGCCATCTTGGATGCTAAAAGCTTGCATACAAGGCTTGCTTGGCCAATTGGTGCTCATCTATCAGAGCCGAACCCATCGGCAACGCGCTGTCCTCCAAGCACAGCTCGCACTGCTGCAAGACAGCTATGAAGCTGAGCAGCGCAAAACAGCCTGGCTTAGACAGAGAGTCCAAGCCAGGTGTGATGAGGTCTCCCGGTTAGAGGAGAGCCGTGAGGACCTCTCGGCACAGCTCCGGCGTGCCAAGCAAAGAACAGCGTTCTATTCTCCTCCTTCTTGGTCTCCTCACAGTCAGAGACACCATTTCTCTCACCTCGGCGAAAAACCCACTTGTCTTCTTCCTAGAGAAGAGACCATTCTTGTTCATCTTCTTCTCGTCCTCCTACTCGGAGAGACCGATCTTGTTCATCTGCGCTACCTCGGTGGAGAGCCCAGAGTGCTCCCTGAAACCACGTCGCCTAGCGCCTCACAAACCCCTCCCCTGACGTCCTGGAGAGACCCTGCCCACAAGGGCAACGCCCACGGTACAGATACCGCAGCAGGGGAAAAAGGGGGTGTGAGCATCCTAGCCCTGCTGGATTGCGTCTCCAGAATAACTCAGATACATTCTAACACACTGCAGAAATCATTAAAACAATGCTTCCCCTCAGTACACCAGTATTAGGCATAGCATTCAGTGGTAGCATTCCCAGCTACCTGCCTGATAAACCGCCCATCACAAATCCTGTTTTGGTTGATATCACACCCCAGGGGATGACTCTGGTGCATCCTAGTCTCATATGTGTAAGTGACACAAAAGACTTGGGCAGCGGTCACAACCAACTGAGGCCGGGCCCACTCGCTGACAGCCACCGGGGACACAGTCCGGCTTAGGACCCTGAGGCCATTTGATCCTGCAGGCAGTCTCCCAGCCCCAGACAGACAAGTCACCGTCATTCATGAGCAATTGGCCATGATTCTTCCAGAGCCTGATCCTGGCTCTGACTTTTCTTTGCCGCCGGCGAGCATACAGCCGCCGCAGTCTGGCAGCCTCGACTTTTCCAACCCTCACAGGTCTTTCCTTTGCTTGCTGAACAACAGCGAGGCACCGTGCCACACCTGTATGGTTAAAGGTGCACCCTTTTATGGCGCCACGCCAACAGATGTGCCCAAATCACTTTGGCCAAAGAATCTTGCCGTCAGGCCAGACTGGCACCATTACTTGCGCCCACCTGACCCGCCTCCAGCTTTTGCACAGAAAAACCACTGCCTTTCTTCAGAGTCCCTGCAGACTCTCTTTAAGGTGGCTGGAGCAGGTGCCTTCTCTGTACTCCAGGGAAAGGGGGTCATACACTTATGGCCCCACCTCCAGGTAAACTTGATTGGCCCAGTTACCAAAACTGGGCGAGGTACCCAGTACCTCCTCATCGTCACGGCCAGCCTCACCATGTGGGTTGAATGCCTTTCAGCACCCAACTGCACAGCAGTGACAACCACGGTCTTACTCCTGAACCACACGTTCAGTCAGACCAACTCAACATGCGGTCCTCACTACCAGGAGAAGAGTAGCTTCTGCACCTGGAAAGGGGGAGGGAGGCTTTCCCCCCAAGAGGATAAGACTCAAACCAGTTGAATCATAGGGATAGCTGAATGCCTCACCTCACCCTGTTGACATGCACTTCCATCCTAAACTTTTCAAACAGTAATCAAACTACCTCAGAGCTTTGGTAGTAAAAATCTTTTCAGGATACCATTTACTGTTAGTTCCATTCTGCTCCTCAAGAAACCAGTGCGTGCTTTAGACTGTCAGGTGTCACAGAAAACACAACCAGGAGCTAGTAGCGAGAGATTTAATGCGAAGCATCGGTAGAGAAGGAATCTCTTCGGTCAACAAACTCGAGCCTTGTGGTAGACCCATAAATCTGCTACTAGTAAATGTATTTACCTATGCATCAGAAGACAGAATGTAAACAGACTAGAGTCTGCATTGAGTATTTGTTTTGACATTAAAACATACATGCACCAGTCCACAGGTACATGCACACAGTCACATGTACATACACTGGTGAACCCTAATTCTTTTCTGGAGTGAACCTGTTAACCCCTAACTACTTCACTTTCCTTTCCTATCTTCCTTCATTTGTTTTTGTTTTTATTTCACCATATTTTGGGTTAATGTCATATTGAAATAACTACAATGATTGTACAAGGGATACTTCATTGCATACCTATTATGTTAAGGATTGTGTTTTGTTTAAACATTTGGTGTTTAGCTATAGTTAGAATTTTGTCTGCCCAGACACTGCCTCATTGGTCTGCCCAGACACTGTAGCCTCAGTCAACATATGAACATGGAAGGCATGGACTATGTTTAATATCACTTTAACCCTTTCTCCCATGAACTGTATGGTCCTTGGTTTGCTCCAAAGACCGGGGACCAACCGCTCTTCAGAGCAAAAAGGGGGACTGTTGGGACCAAGCAGGGGGTTAAACACTGATTTTAACCAAAAATGGCTCAGATTGAGCTGACTGCAGAGACAAGGGACACAGGGAAGGGAAGACAAAGGATCTTGGCCTACATGTGAATCCCAAAGTCGGTTTCACCAAACTCCTACAGCCCCCCACTTCGCAAAATGGAGAATCTACATTCAACATGTGGAGAAAAAGGCAGACTGGTGGTGAAACAAAGAACTGCTTCACACCTGTGACAAAGTTGCATGTTTCCCATTGGCCGTCGGGCCTTTGAATGCACCATCCCGCCACTAGGAGGCGGAGGAAGGATAATAGCTGTCGGCGGTTGTGTTTCTTTGCTTTCCACGGTAATTCATTTTAGTGACAGGAGGTGCAGCAGTCTTGACTAGCTTAACCAGCGTCACCTCGCTGGTCGAGATTGAGCTGGGACATTTTATATATTTCTGATATACAAAGGGAATCTGAGGAATACTGGCCCAGCATTTCCTCTATCTGCAGCGGGTTTAATCAGCCCGGATTCAAGGAAAGGACTACGTTCTGTTTTTCTTGCTGTCGACCTGGATCGCATGTCGTCCACTGCTCTGGACGAAACGGATTGTTAAACTCTGGCAGGAGATTAACTACAAACAGCACACATACAGTAAGAGGCTTACACAGTTCTGAGCAGACATGAGAACTAGTGTGTTTGGTTTGTTTCATTAATGAGTGAAGGTTATCGCTACCATTGTTGCCATTAATGTGATCTGATTGTAATCATGTAATGGCCCATATATGATTATTAATCTGTTTCTGTGAATGTATCATTGATCACGCTACTGTTGATTATGTTCCGTTGAGTAGCTTGTTAAAACTGTAATCGCTACCTGCTAAGTCACTCCTTTCACAGAGTTTAGTTACTGTCCGTGAGATAATCGCGGTAAATCAGCTGTTAGCCACTGGAGTGGTTATAGTGACCGTTTCCCTCGGTAAGTCAAAAGTCTCAGTCTGTCCTAACTACACGTGTGGTCCAGACCTGAGTGGCTGAGGGGGCTGGTCAATTGTCTCATCCTTTTTGCTGTGCGTTCTGTTTTGTTTGAGTTCACTGTCATAGTTCCCTGTCAAGAAATTCCTTAATTTATGGATTATTGCTCCAACTAAGATTTGTCATAAATAAAGCTCTTTTAACTGCATTGGGGTCCCAATCTTGCCTACCTTCGCACCAGCGTGACAGAATGTTTCAGTTTCTTCTTATTCAATGCAAGAACACAACTAATAGAAGCAGAAAATGCTGAGTCATGCTGCTAACCACCAACTCATGTTTTAAATAGTTAAAGAAAAGATTCAAACTCTTTTTGTTAGTTCATCATTTTCACAACTTTAGTAAATTTATAAGAACAACACTATTTGTATTCAAAATCACTCTTAAAAAACTTTTATTTCTTACTAAAATATATAAAGTTTATGACCAAATGTGACAAATAAAACTCCTCAAATGTTCATCTTGAAGAAGCTGGAAGCTGTAAATATTTAGTATTTTAGTTTAGAAGATGTTACAGACACAGAACAAGTCTCATGACTAACTTTAGGTAAATGTTTAAAGTTTGCATCTCTAATAAGGTGACAGAACAACAATTAAGCTAAACATTGTGCTGTTGGCAGGGTTCAGGTTAGGCTACCTAATGTTAACATTAAGTGGCCAGGGGTCTCATTTATAAAACTGTGCGTAGGATCCTTACTATAAGTGTACGTACGCCCAAAAGCCCAAATTGGCGTACGCCGAAAAAAAGTCAGATTTATAAAACTGTGTGTACGCACACCTGTAAGCAATGTTCCCTTTATAAATCACAGATTGACTACAAGTGTGCGTACGTGGATGAACCTCTTATCCTGCCCTGTACACTCCCATTTTTAACCATAAATAGTCAATGTAAAGCACCTCGTGAATGCTGATCAGTATGTTAATGACCCTGGCAGCTGTTCTTCGTTACACCGAAACATGGCGAATCATGACGACTGGCGGAGAAAATAAATAAATAAATAAACCTCTCAGATGCTCGGGAATTGCTGCCAATTGAATTATAATTTTGGTTATTTATTTATGTTGCTAACCCTAACCCTAAACCCGAATTATAGACTACCTTTATTAATAAAATCTTTAAAAACGGCAGGCATTACGGCACTCGGGGACAGCTTCGATTTACCAGATGTATATAATAAGATTTAACAGAACTATATATTATATCCAAACAAGCCTTCGAGATGAAGTTGAAGATTATACATAATATTTATTTAAAAAAACACTTAGCTGTCTGACATTTCCCTCTGAAAACAGCCGGTTTCACCCAGAGTGGCGAGAACCTGTATTTGGACCGGGATGGCACGGTTCTGGTGCGTTGCCCTCTCTACTGGACCCAAATCAGCACGTAGATCCAAGAGTTCAGCTTTAGGGAATCTAAATCGGCAAATTAGCCAGTCATCGTCATGGTTCTTGAAGTCTCTTTCTCTCCTGATTCTTCCATTGGGGTTAGTCCTCCTGCAGGACCAGCAGGGCCATCATGCAGCATTACGCAGTATTTATATGTTTACAGCAATTTGTGATTGTTAACACCTTGCCAACACAGCAATACAATCTGAAGATGAAAGAAAGTGTAATAGACAAACACACTTTTCTTCATGAAGGTTTTGTTAACAGTTTTAAAGTTTGGACTGATAACGAGGACATTAAGGGTAAAGATTGCGTGAGAGCTTAACGGCTGTATTTCCAGACTTTGACATTTGATGATATATGCACAGTTTTAAAGACAGATATTTAGTTATTTATACGGTGTTGTGCAGTTATCTAATGCTAGGGTATTTGATGATATCCTGTATTCCATGTAGTCGGGCCATCTCCTCCTCCTGTGCTCCGTAGCAGACAATGTGATGACGAGACAGCGCCGATTGAATATTAAGAACAAATTTTTATTTAAGATTTCAGTTTATGAAACAGTTATCACTGAGTACAAGCGCAAATAACACTGCTGGATTTAATCTTCAGTGTAACGTGGATGATATGGAGTGAAAAAATGTGCGAGGCATCAGTATTTTTTCTACTCTTATAGTTATTCCCATTTACTTTTTGCAGTCTGACTTCAGTTCACCACCTCACCATCTGCGTCGCCAATTCCTATTTTGTCTCCAAAATGTGCGTACGCATGGGTCAGAGTTTGGGTGGAGGACCAAACATTCTCCCATCAAGTTTGTTTTTTATAAATCACAACCTTTGCGTGGGAAGTGGCGTACGCACGTTTTCAGCCCCGTTTTGTCCGCACGTCACGTTTATAAATGAGACCCCTGATGTTTATACTTGTGCGCTGGTGTGTGCGTCGAGCCAGCGTGTGTGTGTGTGTGTGTGTGTGTGTGTGTGTGTGTGTGTGTGTGTGTGTGTGTGTGTGTGTGTGTGTGTGTGTGTGTGTGTGTGTGTGAAAAACCCTTTACTCTCAAACAAAGAAAGACATTTTATCATTAAAATAGATTTTAAAGAAGAAACAGGAAATCAGTAAATCAGTAAAACATGTCGGTTATATTTCCCTAAAGCTGATAAATCAGATAAATACTAAAATCTTGTTTTATTCTAACAACAGTCTGAAGTTTATCACCAAATATAACAAAAAAGTATTAAATCTACATGTTTGAGAAGCTAGAAGCTGTGAATATATTTAGTATTTCTGCTTGCAAAGAACCAGACTTTTCTCTGATGAAAACAGACGCAGCAACTCAACATTACAGCTCCTCCCTCTTCCTCCTCCTCTTGTTGGTCTTCTTGTCTTCCTCCTCCTCTTGTTGGTCTTCTTGTCTTCCTTGTGGAAAACTTTTCCATCAGCCTGCTTCCTCCAGCTCAGTTTGATGTTGTCGTCCAGCCCCTGGGCCCTCAGCTTCTGTTTCAGCTGAGACACAAAACTTATCTTATCTTATTTGTTTATTCATGAAGGTAAAACAGTATAAAACATGATTTACCTGATTCAACATGGCCTCCATCACAGCAGGGTCATTCAGATCCAGATTTTTCTTGTTCTCAAACTTCACTTTCAGCACTTTCTTTGACACCACTTTGTAAAAATCAAACAAACTTTATGAGTTCAAACATTTCTGTGTGGATAATAATCAGCATTCTGTTCATTCCTCATCATCAGTTTAAACAATAGATTCAACACAAACTTATCATCTGCAGCCAGGGGCGAACTGGGACCAAATTCGGCCCCGGCTATTCCGTCCCGCTCACGTGCGATTATAGCAGCAGCAGCATTAGGCACACTTACAGGCTTTCATAATTAAATAATACACACACTGGAGCAATTCATAAAACCTTCAAATAAACTACCATGCCACCATATTAGAATAGAATGGAAATGCTTGCATATTTAAAACATATTATTACATACTTAAACAAACAAAGACATAGCGGACCACTATCACTACCACAAGCCTTTATTTTGAAAAGTAGAAGCCTGACTGCACCAGACAGGAGGCTCCAGGCTGCTGCAATCTTGCATATTGTTGTCAAACTAGTGTGAAACGCCAGTGTTGCTGTATGTTTTTCTTTTATCCAGTGGCCAAAGTGTGCATCGGCCCTTCTGGCATTTGCCAGATTTGCCAGATTGCCAGATAGGCCTATGTCACACAACAATTGAAGACAAGAAGAATGTTTCTGAGTGGGGATATGGCTCTTCCGGTTAACTTTTTACAATGGCGGAGCCCGATAGATACTGCTGGACCAAGTCTCTCTGCTACCTGCCTGAAGTTGGGATTGTAAATGAACTCTCTCAAAGTAAAAAACAGGAAGTGTGACATAGGCCTATTGCCAGTCCGCCTATATCTGCAGCTGATCACCACTGCATGCAAACTTTACTAACTATTCCATGGAAATGATCCACATCATCATGTTCACATTTACTCTCCACAACTCAATGTCTGGTGGTTAGAATCCCGGGTTAGCACTTGGGAGGTAACGATGGTTAAATATGGATATAAATGTGTAACGATAACAAACGGTTGAGATAAGAAATGAATGTTGATGCAGTTTTTAAATGTCCTAGAGCGTAATCTACTTTAGATTGACCTTGTTTGATTTCAGACATCACTATGTCTTCTTAGTGTATTTATTTCAAGATATTTGTTTTTATTAATTTAGTTATTTAGATGTGGGGTTTGTTTTAAACATCTAACTTTGTTCTTTAAGATAAAATATAGTTTCAGAGTCACTTTTGATAAGAGGACACATATGTTGTTTTGCACAGTTTATAGAAATAAAGGAAGATTTTCACTCTTTCTGTTAAAAACATCTTGAGAAAAACCGTATCATCAACTTAAAATCCTGAATCCAATCGTGAGTTGAGTATATCGTTACATCTCTATTGTCCTGAATCTAAATGTAAAAGCTGTTTGAATCCCGGGTTAGCACTCACCTGGACCGTAGCAAATGAACGCTCTCTCCATGTCACAGGACCAGTCCTCCCAGGCTCCTGATTGGCTGAAGTCTGCAGCCACACAAGCCTCTTTCCCGTTCTTGTTATCAGGTTGATTTTTCTTCTTTGAATGGCACTAACCTGTGTGAAAGCTGCTTTTTGTCAGAGTGACTGACTGATACTACAGAGGCCTGAATGATGAAAACAAAGATGCAAAGAGAAGCAGAAAAGGGAAACTTTACTAGTTAATATTCTCACATTTGACATCTGCGGACAAAAATTTGGCCCCGGCAATTCTGTCCCTTACCGTCCCTTTTTGCCAGATTATAGCAGCAGCAGCATAAGGTGCACGTAAAGGCTTTCATAATTAAATAATACACACACTGGTGCAATTCATTAAACCTTCAAATAAACTACCATGGCACCATCTTAGAATAGAATGGAAATGCTTGCATATTTAAAACATATTATTACATACTTAAACACCAAAGAACAAAGACATAGCAGACCACACGCAAGCCTTTATTTTGAAAAGTAGAAGCCTGACTGCACCAGACAGGAGGCTCCAGGCTGCAGCTGTACAGTCTTGCATATTTACTAGTGTGAAATGCCAGTGTTGCCACATTTGTTTTCTTTTTTCCAGCAGCCAAATTGTGCATCGGCCCTACTGGCATTTGCCAGAACTGCCAGATTGCCAACAATTGAAGACCGGAAGAATGTCTCTGAGTGGGGGATATGGCTCTTCCGGTTATCTTTTTACAATGGTGGAGCCCGATAGATACTGCTGGACCAAGTCTCTCTGCTACCTGCCTGAAGTCACCTACGACCATGTGGTTGGGATTGCCAGTCCGCCTATATCTGCAGCTGATCACCACTGCATGCTAACTTTACCAACTATTCCATGGAAATGATCCACATCATCATGTTCACATTCGCTCTCCACAACCTGATGTTTGGTGTTTAGAACCCCGGGTTAGAACTAGGGAGGTAACGATGGTTAAATATGGATATACAGTTTTTTACAATCCCTTTGGCACTAATTTCAGAACCTTGACGTCATTTTTCAAAACTCTAGACACAAAACTCACAACCAATGATCAAAATACAATTTTTTTCAAATCTCTAACACTTGTTTCAACTGCTTGGATACAATACACATAAACCTGAGATCATTTATTCATTTAACAAATATCACCTGTTCAATATGACACAACTTAACATCAAAGTACTACTATTTCAAAAGGCAATTTACACATTACATTTCAGATGATTGTCTATTAATTTCATTACAATGATCTAACTATCAATTATACAACTGCTCAAAATGATAAGTAACTGTTGCCTTAATCTTAATGACTAGTCGTACGGAAACAGACAAACAATATTCCATGTTTAGATCATGAAAGTTTCAAGATAACGAGATTCATTGTCACCAGTTAGCGTGGAGCATGAACCAATCAGAATACAGTATCTATGGATGATTCTGTATATTGGCCAGAAACTGCATTTGGCTGATAGTGGGGGGTCTGGGTTGCCAGGCAAGTTTTGAGCATCAACGACTTCAGAAGAAATCTTGCACTTGCACAATCATTGAACCAATGATTGTACAGGTCCAAGATTTCTTTAAAGATATTAATGCACAATGCAATGTTTTGAACATTGGACAGCCTGCGTTACAATTTTGAGTTTTGTGTCTAGAGTTTTGAAAAATGACGTCAAGGTTCTGAAATTAGTAGCAAAGTGAAAAAAACTGTAAATGTGTAAAGATAACAACCGGTTGAGATAAGAAATGAATGTTGATGCAGTTTTTAAACGTCCTAGAGCGTAATCTACTTTAGATTGACCTTGTTTGACTTCAGACGTCTCTATGTCTTCTTAGTTTATTTATTTGAAGATATTTGTTTTTATTAATTTATTTATTTAGATGTGGGATTTGTTTTAAACATCTAACTTTGTTCTTTAAGATAAAATACAGTTTCAGAGTCACTTTTGATAAGAGGACACATCGGTTGTTTTGCAGTTTATAGAAATAAAGGAAGATTTTTAGTCATTCTGTTAAAAACATCTTGAGAAAACCGTATCATCAACTTAAAATCCTGAATCCAATCGTGAGTTGAGTATATCGTTACATCTCTATTGTCCTGAATCTAAATGTAAAAGCTGTTTGAATCCCGGGTTAGCACTCACCTGGACCGTAGCAAATGAACGCTCTCTCCATGTCACAGGACCCGTCCTCCCAGGCTCCTGATTGGCTGAAGTCTGCAGCCACACAAGTCTCGTTGTTGTTATCAGGTTGCCCGTTCTTCCAGAAGCTGAATGAGGAGGTACTTCCATCTGACCACTTCCAGGAGTCTGGAAAGGCCGATCCAGACCCAGTTTCCTCCAGCCGTGTCCTTTACCTTCTGGTTGTCTGCCATGTTCCTCACACTGGCCAGGTCTGTGTGGTGATCTCTGCAGTAGCTCTGGGCTTCAGGCCATGTCCCGTAGGTGTTGATGAAGACAAAAGTCACATTTGACCCTGAAAATGAAGCAGAGAGAATTGTAGAGGCAGCATAACATACAACCTCCCATCCATCCACATTTGTAATTCTTGTCTTTATAACATTTACAATAAATCCACTGAGATATAAAGAACCACTTCAATAAACTAACTAATGAATAACTTTATGTCTTAAGAGTCTCTCTACTTTAATAAGAAATGTCCTTAAATCTACCAAACAATCTGAAAAACAAGATTATATTGTTGTTTTTCTGCATATGAATTTTCCTCAGGTTACACACATGTTCTGTTTATATTGTAAGATGTGTGCACGTGAACATGCACAAGTCCAATCTCTATTATATAATATAATATATCTTTACTGTGTTTCTTTCCACAGCGATGCTGATGAACCACTCAGCTGTTTTACTGCTCTTATTCCTGCCATCTTATTTTCTGCTGCTCAGTCAGCTGTACAGCACTTCAGGGCGCTTTCAGACCTGCCTCGTTTAGTTTGGTTGAATCGCACTAGAGTTCGTTTGTCGTCAGGGAAGGTGAGATCGCGGCATTTACACTCGGGTGCACACCAAAAGCAGACCAAACAAGCGTACCGAGACCTGCTGGAAGAGGTGGTCTCGTTACGCTTTCAATCCAACTCTGGGGCGGTTCGTTTGTGATGAGTACGTAATCCGTACTTGAACCGCACCAAACTATACTTACTCCTCCAGTCTGAGCTGATGTCTCCTGTAGTCAGGTGTGTTCAACAGTCTGAGCTAGTGTCTGAGACAAGCCGTCTGTCACTTGCATCTCCGTGGTCAAACCAGCTGCCGCTAAAGTTGGAGACAGACGCTGGCAGAGCAGAGCGAAGTCTCGGTGACCAGATCAGACGCAGTAAAGTCTCTCGCGAAACAATGTTGGAACATTTTAATAAAATTAGCTGGTTTGACCATGGAGATGCAAGAAATAAGTCCAGAACACAGGAGCTTCTTCCTGTATTTACTTTTTTGCTCCCGCCCCCAAACACATCCGACCAATAAAAGGAGTGGACGTTCTAGGGTGATTTGTAATGATGCGTTTTGGTACACTTGGATTTTTCCAGGAGTGAAACCAAACCAAACCGAGGGCAAATTGCTCCAAGTTTACGAACTCACCAACTGATTTAGACCAAAGTAAACTTCAGGTGTGAAAACGCCCCTAAATGGCACTAACCGGTGTGAAAGCTGCTGTTTGTGGGAGTGACTGACTGATACAACAGAGGCCGGAATAATGAAAACAAAGAGGCAAAAAGAAGCACGTTGCGGCAAAGTTGCCGACAGAATATTCTCCTCCTGCAAGCAGACTGACGCTGATTCATATTCTCCATCTCAACAAAAAAAATTGAACAGCACAGTTCAAAGTTTCACGTCCATTTCGTCCAGTGTTTTGAAATGCAGCGCGGAAGTGAAGGCGGCGAAACATTTTCAATAACGCAAGAGCACGCAATGACGTGCTCTTGCTAGCCTGTTCCATTGGACATGTTCTCCAAATGCTAAGGAGGAGCCTGGCCTAGCTTCTGAAGGACCTGACTTGGAAGGACTAGTCCTACCAAGGAAGGATCCTTGACATTGAGATACGGCTTGAGACACACAGACACACACACACACACACACACACACACACACACACAGAGGCACAGAGACAGTCTTTGTGGGGACCCATCATTTACATAATACACTCCCTAGCCAGACACACAAACATACACACAACACACACACAACACACAAACAGAGGCACACACAGACACACACAAAGACACACACTTACACACAAACAAACACACAAACACGCACACAAACACACACACACAGAGGCACACACAGAGGCACACACAGACACACACACACACAACACACACACCAGCACATCAGAAACACACACACAGACACACATACACACATACACACACACACAAACACACAAACACACACACACAGCGGCACATCAGAAACACACACACAGACACGCATACACAAACACACACACACGCACACACAGCGGCACATTAGAAACACACACACAGACACACATACACGCACACACACAGAGGCACTCACAGACACACACACATACGCAGACACACAAACACTTTTTGACCATTTATTTATGTCCACATAAAGGAAAGTAATACAGGGACACAAATATTACAGATGCAGTACAATACAAGACACAACTCATGGACCAGTGGCACACAGCATATTTTCACAATATCACTCAACAAGCACAAAACTCACATCACGAGGATCTAAGTAGCACAATACTCAGTTCTTAAGGGTATAAGTAGCACAATACTCAGTTCTTAAGGGTATAAGTAGCAGCGTCTCCGCCATATGTGGCGGCTGCCATTAATAGCAGATATGGCGCAGTACCTTGCAAGCTGTTTCGCCCTCTTTTTGGTCATCCCAAGTTGTTGCAGCCCTCTTACTACCAGCCTGTGTGTGTTTCCTAGGCTACCAGATATGAAGACTAGTAGTGTGCACCTATAGCCCAGCTCTGAGATGGTGTTTAGGAGTGGTTGGTATTTAACTAGCTTGGTGTAGAAATACTCCTCCATGCTGGAATCAAAGCTGCAGCCTACCTCTAAAACATGCACCTCCCTGGACTCCTCCTTGATAATAACTACAGCTGGTGTATTGGCCACCAGGTGTAAGAGAGTGCTAGGGTTACTACTACTACTACTACTACTACTACTAGGATTACTACTGCAATGGGGGAACATGGATGGTTTTACCTGATGATGTTTGAACATTCTTACTGAGGGAGGGAAGTGATTTGATATGTCTTTCACTATGAGATCTACTATTCTGTCATGACGTGCTATGTACATACCTTTGTAGGCATGGCAGCCATTTAGGATGTGAGACAGAGTTTCAGTGATATGTTCTCAGGTGTGATGCAAGCAATGAGGGACCTGGGTTGTGGGAAACCAGATAGAGAGGTTGAGTCAAGTAGGGACTTGTAATCTGGCTTTTACTGTGAATGTGAGAATGTCCTCATTGAGTGCAGAGTTGTTGAGGCATGAGTGGGACACAGAGTGATCAACAGAGGGAAGACATGCGAGTTTCCCCTGAAGTCTCAGTCCGGTCCAGTGTTGTTGTTGTTGATGTTGGTGTAAATCCATCAGAGTTCTCCGGGCACCGGCAGATGTTAGCAGGTGACTGTGACCACCATATGTGGCTGTTGCCTTGACGACAGTGTGAGGGTCAGTTATAATGTCCTCTGAGACCATCACAGTCCCAGAGTCAGACCCACCCACTCCAGTGACACTCCTGTTCTGATACAGAGGTCATTCAGATCTGGCCAGTCCGACCAGACCCCAAAACCAGCAGAGTGGGTGTCAAGCTTTCCACTGTTTTTTCTTTTGAATCCTAGGAAGTGGGGATCAGACTCCCTGGCTAATGGGACCTTGCGTCTTCTTAGGTCCAGAAACAGGGAGGATCGAGCCAGCTCCCGAACATCTTTATCGTCGCTGTTCAGCATGTTCAGAAGATGGGAAATCCTCATGCTGGTGTAGATCCACTCTATGTTTGGTACTCCCAGTCCCCCTTCCCACTGGGGGTGGAAGATAATGTCACGAGTGCTGTGTGTGTTGAGTCCAAACCATTTTCGCACTACACTCACTATTTTATTATTCATTTCATTCAGAACTTTCTGCTGGATGTGAGTGTTGGAGAACAGATGTTGCACTTTTGCCAGGTCTACCTGTCTGATGGCCTCCAGCTTCATAGTCAGAGGCAGTGGGCAACAGCCAATCAGGTCCAACCTGGATGTAAACTCGGACAAGATGGTGTTTACTTGCTCTTTCCATTCTCCTGCAATGTTGATTTTATGTCCAAGGTAGCTGTATGTCTCATGAAGAGAATATACACGTATGGGTTTTGATGCTATTGCGAACTCAGGGCATTTATCAGTTTTTGAATGATACCATCGATTCCCTCCACTCCCCCTCTCGTACAGAACAGCACATTTTGTCTCCTTGATCTCCAGACCTGAACCATTCCAGAAAGGAATCTGTCCTGGCGAGCATGTTTGTAATTATGCTCTCATCTCTGGAGGCTATCTGGACATCATCAGCATAGCCCTGTACTGGGTTGGGAGAGATGGCATGAGGGGGGGCACACTGACACATCCACTTTATCCATTGGTTAATGGCAATTATAAAATTAACAGCACTCCATGGACAGCCAGTCTTAATGCCTATTTGAAGTGGTGTTGGGTGAGTAAACTGTTTTCCACAGATTGCTTCAATAAAGGAGTCTCTGTACACATCTTTCACTATGTCAATGAACAGTTGGGGTAGTTGTATTTCCTCTAATGATCTGATCATGACATTGTGCGGTAGAGTCCCAAATGCATCTCTAAAGTCTAAAAAGACTAAGTGCAAGCTGCAGGACTCATGCTTAAAGTCGTCAATTCCTGTTTTTAGGCAAAACACATGTTCGTTCATACCTTGCCTGTTGATATACAGTATGCCTTTTGCTTGGTGGATAAGATGTCGGCCTCCACCAGCCAAGGGAGGACTCTGGCCAGTATGCATTTCATAAATACCTTGTAGATGGTTGGGAGGAGGGATATATCCCTCCATGTTGATGGATCTTCAGGAATGTTGTCTTTTTTTGGAATACGATGTACTAATGCTCCTTTCCAGGAATCTGGTACTCTCTTATTTTCAAGACAGACATTAAAGATTGTTGTTAAAATCTGACATGACTGTGTGGATTTAAGGGTCTCGTATGTCACACCATCCTTGCCACTGGCTCTGTTGTTGGGAAGGCCATTTAAAACAGTCTCTACCTCTTCATATGTGAAGTGGGTTGTTACAGGAAAAAACGTTGGATTAGGTGGCGGCACGTTCAGGTACCAGGGTGGGGGTGGGAGATCTTCGTTACGCCTTTGATTTAGACATTTTTTATCGTAGTAAGTCTCTATGATTTTAATGTCATCAGGGCAGGGTGGAGGATCAGGATACTCACTATTATTAAGGATGATTTGAATCGCTTTAGATCTTTTATGCTGCCAAAGATGTGCGAGTTTATTCCTGCTCACCTTCTTGCTCCGCCGGCCACAGGTTACCTCTCCCGTCTCCAGGGAGGACAAGACGGTTTCACGCAGGTACCTCAGCTGTTCGCGGATCCAGTCAGCTGTTGTAGTCTGTGTTAAAACTTCGGGATGAGGCCGAATCAGCGGGAACTTCTTCAGGACTCTCGCCACGTATTTCAGGATTTGTAATCCGAAAGATTTACCACTGTGGCTTTCCGCTGTAAAAACTCCGTTCTTGAAGAATATCCCGTTAAGCAGTGTTGTGAGCTTTATCCACTTTGCTGGATCGCTGGAGGAAACAAACTTCTGCTCACGCTGCCGGCTGGTGTTCAAGCGGTCCCTGAATGTTTTCTCACGGATCTGGAAAGCCGTACAATGTTGTTGAGACAGCGGACGGTCGTACTGCTGGAAGGCATGGTTCGTAAACTCCTCTGCCGGTGTTCACGGTAAGGATCGTCAGGTAACAACGGCTTCAGGTAGATTCTCCCCGTGAGCAATGCTTGTTTATGTGCTCGCTTGATTGTCGCGATCAAACACATAGTCCACAGAAGTTGCCAATATATCATATCTGCACCTATTGCATTAACGATGGCAATTACAACGGGTGTGGTAGATTTTACGAAAACGGCAGCCCTGGTGTTAACCCGCACACCACCTGCAACCTGCCGCCATCTTGCCACACGTACGTACACGCGCGTACACGCACACAGACACACACACACACACACACACACACACCCACACGGAGGCACACAGACACACACAGACACACATTATTAAAGAAATAACAATGAAAAGGACAACAGACGTTGAGCCAAAGTGATGTCCAGTTGAGTCAGATGGTTTCAGATCTGCCTCAATAGAGATAAACATTACAGAGATAACAATACAACATGTAAAACAGAACAGCTGACATGATCAACCAAAGTCAGGTCAGGGGTCCGAAAACCAGTCAGTATCTGGTGTTAGGGTTAGGGTTCATCTGTGGAGAGAACACCTCTCCAAAGTGCCAGATGCAATTTAATGTGAGCATTTGCCCACTCAAGATGGTTACGACAACAAGAGAGAGGAATGAACCCTAACCCTAACACCAGATACTGACCTCCCACCCCCTCGAATACCCCAATACAGTAAAACTGAACATTTTAGAGAGGCCTTTCATTGTGTCCAGCCTAAGGCACACCTGTGCAATAATAATGCTGTCAGTATCTTGATATGCCACACCTGAGAGGTGGATGGATTATCTCGGCAAAGGAGAAGTGCTCACTAACACAGATTTAGACACATTTGTGAACAATGTTTTAGAGAAATAGGCCTTTTTGAGTTTTTGAAATTACTTTTTGAAAGCAGACGCTGTTGGTGTAACTGAAATATAAAATGGGGAATTAATGTAGTATACAATATTAAATCTGCTGTATATGTGTGTGTGTGTCCCTACAGGACTGAGTGCTGTATC
>NC_041337.1:37789928-37872428 GCF_004354835.1 Perca flavescens | reverse complement strand
CTCCTCCCAGCTGGACATCCCTCCACCTAGTCCTGGGTGACACTGACATTGAAACATAGAAACAACTAATGCAGTAAAACAAAGTAAAACATCACAAAACAGTATTTACAACAACAGAGATTTATGTTCTCGAGAAGCTAATTGAACAACATGATATCATGACTTCATGTAAACATACACACCACTTTCTAAAGCCAAGTGGTGCGTGAGCATCAAGACTCCACCTAGTCCTGGGTCTTCCCCGAGACCTCCTCCCAGCTGATTAGGTAAACATATGGTCTTCAACAAAAAGCTTGAGCAGAGTCTGATTCTTTATATCACAATCAAATATTGCTTTCAGAGAGCCTGGATAGGACTTAATGCTGACAGCTGGACGTGGTCACTGTCTAACACAAGTTTCTACAAACCCGGGGAGACGGAGTTCAGACTATGGGGGGATGGAGAACCAAACATTGGATACAATGACAAAGCCTGCACAGGGATGTATCCTAATGGACTCTGGTATGACTATGATTGTTACAGCAAGACGTATCCAGTCTGCGCAGATGTCAAAGGTGAGAATATTAACTAGTGAAGGTTCTCTTCTCTGCTTCTCTTTGCCTCTTTGTTTTCATTATTCAGGCCTCTGTAGGATCAGTCAGTCACTCCGACAAAAAGCAGCTTTCACACAGGTTAGTGCCGTTCAAACAGATTTACAGCTGACTGAGCAACAGATAAGAAGACGTGAAGACGTGAGCAGTAAAGCTCAGTGGTTTATCAGCATAGATTCAATTCAATTTCAATTCAATTCAATTTTATTTATAGTATCAAATCATAACAAGAGTTATCTCAAGACACTTTACCGATAGAGTAGGTCTAGACCACACTCGATAATTTACAAAGCCCCAACAATTCCAACAATTACAGTAATTCCCCCAAGAGCAAGCAGTGCGACAGTGGGGAGGAAAAACTCCCTCCTGGGAAGAAACCTCGGACAGACCCAGGCTCTTGGTAGGCGGTGTCTGACGGGCCTGTTGGGGGTGTGATGAACAGTGGCAATAATAGTCAAATTAATAATGGAACAGTGACTTCAAATGGTAGTCGTAGTAGTTCATGTCATATCAGGGCGCTGCAGGGCATTACAGGATGTAGCGTGGCCCAGCAGAGCATGGATGGACGTAGCAGGAAGCAGCAAGGTTCAGCAGGAAGCTGCAGGGTTCAGCAGGAAGCAGCAGGGTTCAGCAGGAAGCAGCAGGAAGCAGCAGGAAGCAGCAGGGTTCAGCAGGAAGCTGCAGGGTTCAGCAGGAAGCAGCAGGAAGCAGCAGGGTTCAGCAGGAAGCAGCAGGGTTCAGCAGGAAGCTGCAGGGTTCAGCAGGAAGCAGCAGGAAGCAGCAGGAAGCAGCAGGGTTCAGCAGGAAGCAGCAGGGTTCAGCAGGGTTCAGCAGGAAGCAGCAGGGTTCAGCAGGAAGCAGCAGGGTTCAGCAGGAAGCTGCAGGGTTCAGCAGGAAGCTGCAGGGTTCAGCAGGAAGCTGCAGGGTTCAGCAGGAAGCAGCAGGGTTCAGCAGGGTTCAGCAGGAAGCAGCAGGGTTCAGCAGGAAGCAGCAGGGTTCAGCAGGAAGCTGCAGGGTTCAGCAAGAAGCTGCAGGGTTCAGCAGGAAGCAGCAGGGTTCAGCAGGGTTCAGCAGGAAGCTGCAGGGTTCAGCAGGAAGCAGCAGGGTTCAGCAGGGTTCAGCAGGAAGCTGCAGGGTTCAGCAGGAAGCAGCAGGGTTCAGCATGAAGCAGCAGGGTTCAGCAGGAAGCAGCAGGGTTCAGCAAGAAGCTGCAGGGTTCAGCAAGAAGCTGCAGGGTTCAGCAGGAAGCAGCAGGGTTCAGCAGGGTTCAGCAGGAAGCAGCAGGGTTCAGCAGGAAGCTGCAGGGTTCAGCAAGAAGCTGCAGGGTTCAGCAGGAAGCAGCAGGGTTCAGCAGGGTTCAGCAGGAAGCAGCAGGGTTCAGCAGGAAGCAGCAGGGTTCAGCAGGAAGCTGCAGGGTTCAGCAGGAAGCAGCATGACATTGCAGGGCACCGCTGAGCTCAGCAGGGAGTGCAGCAGGACCACGGTGACAGCTGGAACCAGGATCTTGGTGCCAACGTTCTCCAAGGAAATACGCTGGGGGAAAAAACATAAGGACTCCAGCATCACCACCGGAGGAAGACATATTAGAGTCCAACCCAGTCTCACGGCAGTTCGTGTAAATGTCAACATTATTCTTAATCTATTGATACGTGTTCACAGAGACGTTTTTCTCATTTCTTTACGTGTAAATGTGAAGTTATTTTTCTGGTGTTCACGGAGACGTTTTTCTCGTTTTTTACGAGAGGCGGCCGAAAAGGACGCTCCATAAACCGGGAGGCGCCCGCGAGGCGGACCGCTGGGGAGGCGCCACAAAAACGGGATGGCGGAGGTTGGGTTTAGGAAAAGCCTTACGGGAAAAGGGCGCCTTAAACGCCGGGAGAAGCGCCACAGTAACACGCGCGACAAAACACCCAAAAAAGCGGCACGCGGGAGGCGATCCCCGCTCGCCCGGGTGAAAGTCCTGTGTTGTTTGACCCGTCCACCACCCCGACCAACCTCCCTACGCGGATTTTCAGCTTTTTATATCACTCCCTACCATTTTCGTGCTGTGGCCACAAAATATGCTTCCCATTGAAATACATTACTTCACATTTTCGTGTTGTCCGCCACGTAAAAACCGACAAAAACGTCTCCGTGAACACGTATCAATAGATTACAATAACGTCACATTTACACAAACTGCCATGAGACCGGGCTGTAGATTATATTATATTAAAGAGATTAGACTCGTACATGTTCACGTTTACACATCTTACAATATAAACTAGAATGTGTATTTAATAACCCTGAGAAAATATTCATGCAGTATGTTGAGAAACATTAAGCCCAAACTCTATTGGTTTGTAGATTTAAGGAAGACTGTTGAGACATAAAGTTATTAATTAGTTTATTGATGTGGTTCTTCATATCTCAGTGGATTTATTTTATATAAACTATATATATTATAAAGACATGAATCGTAGATGTGGATGGATGGGAGGTTGTATGTTATGCAGCCTCTACACACTCTCTTCTTCATTTTCAGGGTCAGATGTGACTTTTGTCATTGTCCCCACCCGTATGACATGGCCTGAAGCCCAGGGCTACTGCAGAGATCACCGCACAGACCTGGCCAGTGTGAGGAACATGACAGAGAACCAGAAGGTTCAGGAGGCGGCTAGAGGAAATTATGTCTGGATCGGCCTTTCCAGAGACTCCTGGAAGTGGTCAGATGGAAGTAACTCCTCATTCAGCTTCTGGAAGAAAGGCCAACCTGATAACAACAACGGGAACAAGACTTGTGTGGCTGCAGACTTCAGCCAATCAGGAGCCTGGGAGGACTGGCCCTGTGACATGGAGAGAGCGTTCATTTGCTACGGTCCAGGTGAGTGCTAACCCGGGATTCAAACAGCTTTTACATTTAGATTCAGATTTACTTTAGCATCACATCAGAATGACACAAAAACAAGAGAAAACATCAGGTTGTGGAGAGTAAATGTGAACATGATGATGTGGATCATTTCCACGGCATAGTTAGTAAAGTTAGCATGCAGTGGTGATCAGCTGCAGATGATAAGTTTGTGTTGAATCTATTGTTTGAACTGACGATGAGGAATGAACAGGATGATGATTATTATCCACACAGAAATGTTTGAACTCATAAAGTTTGTTTGCTTTTTCAAAGTGGTTTCAAAGAAAGTGATGATGAAAGTGAAGTTTGAGAACAAGAAGAATCTGGATCTGAATGACCCTGCTGTGATGGAGGCCATGCTGAAGCAGGTAAATCAGGTTTTATACTGTTGTGCTAAAACAGAAAAACCAAATGACTCTTAAAAGCAAATTAAAAGAAGATAAAACCTTATTCACCTTCCAGCATTAAATAAACTGTTAAAGAAATACTTAGAATAACAAATACAGCTAAATAAGAACATTTAAAGAGTCTAGTAGTGGCACTCTGAGGGAGAATTAAGACTAATTATGTATCAAAACAGCTTCTATCTGACACCAAACGCACCAGAAAAATGTACAAATACAATCCATCAATCTGAGAAAAGTATGAACAAGAGAATAAAGTATATATGATGCCAGAGCAGGGGGAATGAGAGGGGGAAACATCAGAGCAGGGGGAATTAGAGGGGAAAACACCAGAGCAGGGGGAAAAAACACCAGAGCAGGGGGAATCAGAGGGGAAACACCAGAGCAGGGGGAATCAGAGGGGGAAACACCAGAGCAGGGGGAATTAGAAGGGAAAACACCAGAGCAGGGGGAATTAGAGGGGAAAACACCAGAGCAGGGGGAATGAGAGGGGGAAACACCAGAGCAGGGGAATGAGAGGGGGAGAACACCAGGGGAGGAATGAGAGGGGAAACACCAGAGCAGGGGGAGCAAATTAGAAGGGAAACACCAGAGCACCAGAGCAGGGGGAATGAGAGGGGAAACACCAGAGCAGGGGGAATTAGGGGAAAACACCAGAGCAGGGGGAATGAGAGGGGGAAACACCAGAGCAGGAGGAATGAGAGGGGGAGAACACCAGAGCAGGAGGAATGAGAGGGGGAAACACCAGAGCAGGAGGAATGAGAGGGGGGAAACATAGCAGAAGATATTTCTTTTTAAACCAACAACAGCGATATAAATGTGGCCTGACAGTGCAGGATGTGATGAGTCTCTCTGTTAGTGATGTTGTTTTGTGTCTCAGCTGAAACAGAAGCTGAGGGCCCAGGGGCTGGACGACAACATCAAACTGAGCTGGAGGAAGCAGGCTGATGGAAAAGTCTTCCACAAGGAAGACAAGAAGACCAACAAGAGGAGGAGGAAGAGGGAGGAGCTGTAATGTTGAGTTGCTGCGTCTGTTTTCATCAGAGAAAAGTCTGGTTCTTTCCTCAAAGATGTGACGGAGCAGAATAGAGCTGCCCCAATCAGCTGATTCATCCATTATTCTCTTAAGTGACAATAACTTATATGTAATGAATAGTTTAGTTTTCATTTATTATTGTTGTAGTGATTCTTACATATTTTATTTTAGGCTACATAACATTTTACTCAACTAAAATATGCATCCCAGCTTCCGTACATACGTCTTATTCTGTAAATGTTGCCGAATAGGGTTGGGTACCAAGACCCGGTACTAATACGGCACCGGTGCCTAAACGACCGGTATCTACCGGACCAAATTGCAATGCAGATTTCCGTGCCTCATTTCGGTGCCAATTAAATGCCTTTTGCGCTGCTCTCTGATGCTCCGAAACACACGTTTAGAGGCATCACCGCTGCATGTGATACTAGTTAACACTACACCTGGCAGCAGGTAACGTTAGCCTACCGTTAGCTAGTTAACACTACACTTGGCAGCAGCTAACGTTAGCCTACCGTTAGCTAGTCTGTCTGAAAAACAACACAGACGTTCAGTATATGTTCAGGCACCGTTTAGGCATCGGCACCGTTTCAAAAGTATCATTTTAGCACCGGTATCGGAAAAAAACCAAACTATACAGTACCTAACCCTAATGCCGAACATCAAGAGAGATCTTGAGTTTCCGTAGAGTAGCTATGGATTACAAATACTAAACAGAAAAAGAACATTCTCCAGGTTCAGAAAGTAAATGTACCTTAAGAAATGTTTCCAACAGTCAAAAGACCAACATCAGCATATTATTATCAGTAGGAGCTCAATGGCAGCACCTCAGTCCGTAGGGAATGCTAGGGAGGGTCGCTAGTTCAAGTCTCAAGTCCCCATATGGATCAAAGTACAGAGTGTGGATTGGTAGCTGGAGAGATGCCAGTTCACCTCCTGGGCACTGCCATGGTGCTCTTGAGCAAGGCACCGTAGCCCTCCCCAACCTCTCATGGTGCTGGTCCAGCACTGGCAGCACACTCTGACATCTCTCCATTTGTGCATGAATAGGTCCTGAGCATGTGTGTATTTCAGTAATTTCCACACTGAGGATCAATAAAAAGTATAAAATTACCAATAAATTAATATTAACAATATAAATGAAGGCTTATTTAGACCTATGAGTGATTTTGATAGAATAATTTAGACTTCCATAGACTGGTACCTTCATTATAAAGCTCTAATATGTTTTGCAGCTCCAGACAGATTTCTATTTTGGGGGAGGGGGGCCAAAGATGTCTCTGTTGATAGTAACGGTTGATGACCTCTGGATTATTACAACTGTTTTAATCAATTCATACTTTTAGGTATAACAGAAACACTGAATATATTCCAGCTCTCAGCTTCTTGAACATGAAGATTTGATGCTTTTCTTTGTTATATTTGATCATAAACATAGGTGATAGAATGATTATATAGAGTATTTCACACTGTTCCTTATGGTCTCCTAATGGGGTATGTAACATTGGTTGGGCTGAAAATGGCCTGGTTGATATTTTATTGGCCCTTATCCATCCCTGTGTTTTGGCCCTATTTGTAACAAGAGATTTTCTTCCAAATATGGTATGCTCGTGAATATTTAGATGAGCTGCGTGCTGATTGGTTGAGCGAATTGCCATAGGCAGACATTAGATATGCGCGCTGATTGGTTGAGCGAATCCCCAATACACACACATTAGAGAAGCGACAGAATCTCATATTCCAGACACTGCAATGTTTCATTACCAAATTCACTTCTGAGACTTTTTTATGTGAGAAATCAACTATATAAAGCTCAAATATGGGCCGTTTTACGAAAATTGATGGCTAATTGCAAATATGGTAAAACTGTGTGTCGGACTTCGCCGCCCGGC
Organism: Perca flavescens; assembly: GCF_004354835.1. Lineage (NCBI taxonomy): Eukaryota > Metazoa > Chordata > Actinopteri > Perciformes > Percidae > Perca > Perca flavescens. The sequence continues at coordinate 37,865,616 of NC_041337.1, read as the reverse complement.
CAGCCTTCCTTCACAGAGCCCGGCCTGCTGTGAGCTCCGTTAGGCTGGCAGCCCTGACAGAGCTCCAGGGGCCTGTAACTCCCCTCTTCCTGCTAGCTAAATGGCCCGTTGTGTGAGAGGGAGAGCGAGGTCAGCGAGCTTGTTACACCAGCAATCTCAACTCTTACCACATGTTACACATAATTTCACGCCACTTAGCTATACAACATATACCTAAATGTCTTATAAAGCTAACAACGGTGTCCGATTTCAAGTTAATGAATATTTGTGAGCTGTAAGGGTTTCGTTAGCTGCAACTGTCCCTACAATCCTATGTGTACAGATTGCGGCTAGTTAGCTTCATTTTTGGTCGTAATTCGAGTATATTTACAGTTTGAATTTCGTCACGCCACTTACACATCTAACTAAATGTTTTATAAATCTAACAATGGTGTCCGATTTCAAGTTAATGAATATTTGTGAGCTGTAAGGGTTTCGTTAGCTGCAACTGTCCCTTCAATCCTAGCTGTGTGTAGCTACAAATCACGGATAGTTAGCTTCATTTTTGGTTGTAATTCTGAGTATATTTACAGTTTGGATTTCATCAAGCCAGTTATACAACATCTAACTAAATGTCTTATAAAGCTAACAACGGTGTCCGATTTCAAGTTAATGATTTTTTGTGAATTCCAGAGGAATTCTAAGAAGAGGCTAGCTATAGCTACAGGCTCTATCAATGAGACTCGCGGACAAGAGGCATGTATTTCACCGATCGTTTGTTTAAATAACTCAACACATTATAATTACACACATTATAAGATTAACTGGAACCTGTGGTAAGAGATTGCTGGCGTAATAAGCTCTCTGACCGCGCTCTCACCCACACACACCTGGCATTAGGAAGAGGGGAACTGCAGGCCCTGGAGCTCTGTCAGAGCACCGGCGTTTAGTAGTCCATTAGTCCACAAAACGGTGACTTTGCGCGGGTATGGAGTGCTTAGGGCTGCCAGTCGCAACGGAGCTCAATCAAGCTCAGAGCAGGCCGGGGTGTGTGAAGGAAGGCAGGCTGGGCAGCGAGGCAGCAACACAGGCAGCACCGGCGCTGAACTCCGACACACAGTTGGACAAAATTTGCAATTAGCCATCCATTTTCGTAAAGCGGCCCATATTTGAGCTTTACATAGTTGATTTCTCGGCATAAAAAAGTTTCAGAAGTGAATTTTGTGATGGAATAGCAGAGATCTGCGCGACCTAGATTCGGAAGACTACCTGATCTCAGGTCAGTTGTGTAGCCTATGTAAGTGTTGGGGCGTGACTGTTCTCTTAATACACCCATGGGCTGACAAAGGTTCCGGTTTTTGGGAGGTTGACGTCAACTTCCAGCTTTGTTGGGATTCGCCCGTTTTCAGCGGCAGTTTCAAAATATGAGATTTTCATAGTAAAGGGGTGTCAGTGGGACTTTGAGCTTCTATGTATGTCCTATTTACCCACCAAACTGTCGTTATTCAACTATGACAGGGTAAAATCGGTTTTGCATTCTATCACCCCTTTAAAATATTTGGGCTTCAGACTGTTGTTAGAATAAAACAAGACTTTAGTATTTATCTGATTTATTGTCTGTGGGGAAATATAACCGACATGTTTTAGTGATTTCCGATATTTTATGTTGATGTTTTTCAGGTTGTGGTGGAGATGTTTGAACATTAACATTATTTCTAGGGCTGTCAAATGATTACAATTTTTAATCAAATTAATCAGAATTTTCAGTGGATTAATCAGGATTAATCACTATTTGCAATTACACCTGAATCCTAACCATTTTTTTTCTGAAATGCATACCAAAAGATAAATAACAGGACACAGATACATAATTTTCATATTATGTCTGTTTATTAACACAGCCAAATAATGGTGGTTTAAATCAAGCTGAAACATACACACCATAATATTTGTCTTTGTAATGTCCCATCGCTTCCTCTTTGGCATTCCTCTTAACCAGGATGTACAATTTACAGTATTCAATTGAACAGAAAGCAATAAATGTAGTCAAATCATAACAGTGGCCTACCACATTTTTGCACAATTTGAGTCATCTGTTGCGTTTTTATGTGGAAAAAAACATTTTCAATAAAACTTTTAAATCAAACCAAAGAACAATCTTTTACCTTTTCCTCCATTCTTTAATCCAGTTGCTCAAAAATCCAGTTGCTAACTACTATAATATGTTGCACTGAAACTGGTCTTTTTGTTTGAACATCACCTTTCAAATCTACTGAGCTTCATCATCTTTCAGCCAGTTGCTGAGGCAAACTAACTTGTTCACATTTTCTGAAAGTAAAGCTGACCTTTTCTTGTTCACAATGTGACCTAAAACTGAGAAAAGTCGTTCACAGGGAACAGTGGTTGCAGGAGTGGCTAGATATTTGTGAGCTAGTGAGGCCAGCTTCTCATGGGCTCCTGAATGAGATGCCCACCACCTCAAGGGGCAGTCCTCCAATTTAATGGTGGGCTCTGCTCTGTACCTCTGTATGGCAGGTTGGACCTCTTCATCTTCTGATTCTGAATCTGAGTCCATTTGCAGAAGGCTGATTTTCTTCCTGGGTGGCCCATCATCATGTGTCTGTGAAGACCTTCTGGGTGATTCTTGTTGCAGCATCCCTTCAAGTGTGGTCCACACCTCTTCCCTGTCTGTCTTGGGCAGGCATTTCAAGTCTTTGAAACGAGGATCCAAAACTGTAGCAATCTGGAGCCTCGCATTGTTGAGCTGTTCTTGACGGGATGCTAGGTCCTCCTTGAACTTGGTCTTGAATCTCACCACATATGTAGGGTCCTCATCACAGGCTTCCATCTTGAGACGCAAGTGGCAGAGAGAAGGTAGTACCACAGAACAGGAGACATAGGCCTCTCCACCCAGGAGCTCAGTTACACACCTACGCACACAAACACACACACACATGCACACAGAGACAATGTATTATTAGAACAGTGGTTATCAACATATTATTATTATTATTATTATTATTATTATTATTATTATTATTATTATTATTATTATTTTTTTACATACATACATGTTATTGATATTTGACTGTAATTCATTCCAGAAAATAATCAAAGCAATGTTATTTGATAAGTTACAGACTGATTTACCTGCATGGCTCTAGAAGTGTCTCCAGCCTCTGCAGTTTATCCCACTCTGCTGCGGTCGGCAAAACGAGTTTGTGCTCCTGATTGTCCAGGGCTGCGATGACAGCCTCTTTATTTCTGCTCACGCGCTTGACCATTTCCAGCGTCAAATTCCAACGTGTTGGAACATCCTGGATCAATGGCTCTTGCTTCTTTCCCAGGCTGACTTGTTGTGCTTGAAGTTCCGCAGCATTTGCTGGGCTGTGCTTAAAATGACCGACAACTTTGCGAGCCTTGGCCAAAGCATTTACAAAGCCGCTGTCAGCAAGACTCACTGTGACACTTCTCTGCACCATGTGAGCGACACAGTTCATGTGTTCATAGCGTGTAAGTCGAATTGCGGCAACCATGTTGCGTGCACTGTCAGTCCCAATGGTTGTCGTCTTGCCCTCGATGTCCCACTTACGTGCAACAGAAAGGAACTGTTCTTTACAAGCCTCCGCAAAATGACGCTCCTCAGTTTTTAATATAGTCAGTGCAAAAGACTTCAGTTCCCACGTGTCACTGATGAAATGTGCCGTTACTCAGAGGTAATTGTTGTTACTCACTGATGTCCAATGGTCTCCTGTCAGGGCGATATGATTTACTTGAGCCAAGACCTCTTTCCTTTTTTCTTTTTCGTTTTCATAGAGCTCGTGGATTTTCGTCATAACTGTGGCTCTTGACGGTGGCTTATAGGATGAGTCTTGAGACGCCACTTGCAAAACATCAAGGAAACCTGAGTCTTCTACAATGCTAATGGGTCTACAATCCTTTGCAATCCATTTTGCTATTGTGTTGGTCAAATTATCTGAGGTTGATTTTGTTAATGGTCTGCGAACATTCAGCGTGGTCTGGCGCAAACCACTTGCTGAACCTGACGGCCCAGCAAACGCATGTTTGGCGTTGACATGGTACCTCAAGCTTGAACAGCTCCGGTGAAATTGAAACTCCTTGTTACAAATCTTGCAAATAACCTTGTACTTGTTAACTGTACCATCATCATTCTTTTTATATTTGAATCCGTCAATAGGCCCACTTTGCTCACCTTGCTCCATTTCAGCTCTAGCTCCCAACCACTTTCCTGACCTGAATAATTTGTCACACTGCGCATGCGTGAAATGCGTTAAAAAAATTGATGTAATTAACAACAAACAACTAATTAACGTCGTTAACGCGCTATTTTTGACAGCCCTAATTGTTTCATTTGTTTAAAATATAAATTATCTTTAGTGTTGAATATTTAAAATCAATTTTCATCAGACTGAATCTCTTTCTTCATGTGAGAGTAATATTATAAAGTGATTATATGTATGATTGTTGTTCTGTCACCTTATTAGAGATGCAAACTTTAAACATTTACCTAAAGTTAGTCATGAGACTTGTTCTGTGTCTGTAACATCTTCTAAACTAAAATACTAAATATTTACAGCTTCCAGCTTCTTCAAGATGAACATTTGAGGAGTTTTATTTGTCACATTTGGTCATAAACTAGGAAATAAAAGTGTAACCGGGGAAACAAAATCCCAAACTGAAATTATTTTTTATTATTTTTTTTTTTAAATGTGAATGTTAATAATTATCTGTCTCAAAGCAACCAGATGACCTCTTCTTGTTAAACTGTTATGTTAGAGTCATTTTAACTTTATCTACTCAAACAACATGTCTACAGCATCAGCAGAGGGACTTCAGGACACTTTAAGGTTTTCAACTGGGACCAGAACCAGCAGAGTGCAGCCAATCAGCTCTCCCACAGGTCACCTAGATATCACTATGACAACCACTTTATCAAACACACCTGCTGCTTTTTTAACCATGGCAGCACTTTTGTCTACCTGTCTGTCTTTCTGCCTGTCTGTCTGTCTGTCCGTCTGCCTGTGTGTCTGTCTACCTGCCTGTCTGTCTGTCTGTGTGCCTGCCTGTCTCTGTCTGTCTGTCTGTCTGTCTGTCTGTCTACCTGCCTGTCTCTCTGCCTGTCTGTTTGTCCTTCCATATGTCTGCGTGTCTGTCTGTCTGTCTGCGTGTCTATCTGTCTGTCTGTCTGTCTGTCTGTCTGCGTGTCTATCTGTCTGTCTGTCTGTCTGTCTGTCTACCTGCCTGTCTTTCTGTCTCTGCCTGTCTTTCTGTCTGTCTGTCTGTCTGTCTGTCTGTCTGTCTGTCTTCCTGTCTGTCTCTCCGTCTCTCTGTCTGTTTGTCGGCCTCCCTGTCTGTCGGTCTGTCTGTCTGTCTCTCTGTCCGTCTGTCGGCCTCTCTGTCGGCCTCTCTGTCGGCCTCTCTGTCGGCCTCTCTGTCTGCCTGTCTACCTGTCTGCCTGTCTACCTGTCTGTCTGTCTGTCTGTCTGCCTGTCTACCTGTGTGTCTGTCTGTCTGCCTGTCTACCTGTCTGTCTGTCTGTCTGTCTTTCTGTCTAACTGTCTGCCTGTCTGTCTGTCTGTCTTGATTTAAGGTGAACCGGTCCTCGGTAGTACCAACATATAAACACTTTAGCTGTCTTAAACGTGTTCTAACTAAGATATCTACTGAATAAAGAATACTTTTCTATCGACAAAGTCAGCCGTGCTGTCATGCTGCATCAGCTCCAGAGAATGAGGAGAACAGCGGGCTGTGACATGGAGAGAGCGTTCATTTGCTACGGTCCAGGTGAGTGCTAACCTGAGATTCAAACAGCTTTTACATTAAGATTCAGGACAATAGGGAACACCAAACATGAAGTTGTGGAAAGTAAATGTGAACATGATGATGTGGATCATTTCCATGGAATAGTTGGTAAAGTTAGCATGCAGTGGTGATCAGCTGCAGATGAAGTTTGTGTTGAATCTATTGTTTAAACTGATGATGAGGAATGAACAGGATGCTGATTATTATCCAGACAGAAATGTTTGAACTCATAAAGTTTGTTTGATTTTTACAAAGTGGTTCCTGTTTCAAAGAAAGTGTTGAAAGTGAAGTTTGAGAACAAGAAAAATCTGGATCTCAATGACCCTGCTGTGATGGAGGCCATGTTGAAGCAGGTAAATCATGTTTTATACTGTTTTACCTTCATGAAAAAAACAATCAGATAAGCTAAGTTTTGTGTCTCAGCTGAAACAGAAGCTGAGGGCCCAGGGGCTGGACGACAACATCAAACTGAGCTGGAGGAAGCAGGCTGATGGAAAAGTCTTCCACAAGGAAGACAAGAAGACCAACAAGAGGAGGAGGAAGAGGGAGGAGCTGTAATGTTGAGTTGCTGCGTCTGTTTTCATCAGAGAACAGTCTGTTTCTTTCCTCAAAGATGTGACGGAGCAGAATAGAGCTGCACCAGTCAGCTGATTCATCCATTATTCTCTTTAGTGACAATAACTTATATGTAATGAATACTTTAGTTTTCATTTATTATTGTTGTAGTGATTCTTACATTCTTTATTTTAGGCTACATAACATTTTACTCAACTAAAATGCATCCCAGCCTCCGTACATACGTCTTATTCTGTAAATGTTGCCGAATAGGGTTGGGTTTTAATCAATTAAAACTTTTGGTTATAACAGAAATACTAAATATATTCCAGCTTTCAGCTTCTCAAACATGAAGATTTGATGCTTGTCTTTATTATATTTGATCATAAACTTAATATATTTGGGCTTTAGACTGTTAGAATAAAACAAGACTTTAGTATTTATCTGATTTATCATCTGTGGGGAAATATAACCGACATGTTTTAGTGATTTCTTATATTTGATGTTGATGTTTTTCAGGTTGTGGTAGAGATGTTTTAACATTAACATTATTTAATTTGCTTAAAATATAAATTATCTTTACTGTTGAATGTTTAAAATAAATTTTCAGAATACTACAGACTGAATCTCTTTCTTCATAACTTTAAACATTTACCTAAAGTTAGTCATGAGACTTTTTCTGTGTCTGTAACATCTTCTAAACTAAAATACTAAATATTTACATCTTCCAGCTTCTTCAAGATGAAGATTTAAGGATTTTTATTTGTCACGTTTGGTCATAAACTAAGAAATAAAAGTGTAATCGGGGGAAAATGCCAAAATTAAATAAAGACTTTTTTAAGAGTAAATTTTCAAATATAAATATTTTTATTTTTTTTTTATAGTGTGAATGTTGATAATTATCTGTCTCAAAGCAACAAGATGACCTCTTCTTAAACTGTTATGTTAGAGTCATTTTAACTTTATCTACTCAAACAACATGTCTACAGCATCAGCAGAGGGACTTCAGGATACTTTAAGGTTTTCGACTGGGACCAGAACCAACAGAGTGCAGCCAATCAGCTCTCCCACAGGTCACCTAGCTTTCACTATGACAACCACTTTATCAAACACACCTGCTGCTTTTTCAACCATGACGGCACTTTTGTCTGTCTGTCTGTCTGTCTGGTGAACTGACTTTCTACGTTTACATTAACCTCCTAACTGCACTTTCATGCAAAGCTGTTGCTAGGAACAATAACTTGAAGGGAAAAATAATTTGCCTGTCAGGCTTAAAGTTCTCCATGCATGAATTCAGCAGTTTTACATTTTACATTAAAGAAATACTTATTTTAATAGACTGTACACTTTTCTTCCAGGGCAGCATTTCAGGCTCACCAAGACATGCCGTGTGTGTGTGTGTGTGTGTGTGTGTGTGTGTGTGTGTGTGTGTGTGTGTGTGTGTGTGTGTGAGGCTTAAAGTTCTCTATGCATGAATTCAGCAGTTTTACATGTTACATTAGTGTAGTACTTATTTTAATACATTGTACACTTTTCTTCCAAGGCAGCATTTCAGGCTCACCAATGGTTTATTACTTTAACCCCTGGGCTTACAGATCATAATGACTGATAATATATGTTTGCTTATTCTGTACTGAATAACTGAATTTCTATTTTTGATGTTTGGTTTGATGGTTCAAACATGACGAGGCTTCCTCACGTCTGATTACTGCCACATGAAGTCGAGAACATCTGACAGAACAGCTGACTAAACTGTGATTGTTGTTAGTTGTCATGCTGATAACATGCGTCAGTGTTGCGGCTCGCTGGGAAGAGAGCGGCAGACGCTTGGATGTGATAGTAAGTGTCCATTCAGTGCTCGAATTAAAGTGAGCACTCGCTCCCATGAATGCAACAAAATCAAAAATCTTAGGGGGTCTCTCATATCTGAAGTTGTGTGCCATATGTGTTAAACAATGCTCAATATCCATCCCTGTGCAGTCTCTTACCATTAAAGACATTAAATTAAAATATTAAATATAGGCTATATGGGACGTAGACCTGAGCCTACCCTACGCTCCTGAACACAGCATGACTGCACTTCACCACAACACCACTAGGCTTTGTGAGCCTAGCCTAGTTACGATCGATTTGACAGCACTCGCAAGTCTGAAGAAGTCACCTTGCTTTTAGCTTAATGTGCTTTTGAGGTGATTACCACCAATACATCTTAAATATAAATAAATCTGTAGCTATCCTCTGCCATTCAGAGCTCCGGAAAAGTTCCCAGATATTTTGAAACACCTGTCAGCAATACAATGCAATCTCTGATGGCGGAATATTCTGTGAATGGGCTACCCAACAACATCTCAGTGCAAATTCCAAAACCAAATAGACCTTTACCTGTTTGTGAATGAGAAGTTGTTCTCAAACAGTTTACCTGGATAAATAAAGGTTTAAAAAAAAAAAAAAAGACCGGCCGGTGACCGGAATTGGCCGGTTTTCACGTGCACGGCCATGACCGGCGACTGGCAGGTCAGTCTGACGTATGGTGATTTCATGCCGATCAACGCTACAATTAACTGACAACAGAAGTTATAGAGTTACAGTTCTCAAGGAACGCACGCACACACGGACACCAAAGCACGGATGCCACAGCACGCTCTCTTTCTCCTTTCTCTCAACTTCTGCTCCGTGTGTGGCACGTAGCCGCTCGCGGTGTGAAGCGTGTCGGTGCTATTCTCCCACATGTGGGGAACCTCGTGGATTAACCTGCAACATGTCAGCTGTTGGGACATTCTTCAGCGTGTGTGCAGAAGATAACAAGTTTACAATATGCAACACCTGCAAGGAGACACTAGGGCGTGGAGGGACCACACCAAGAACCAGAATTAACATTTTTTTAGTGTGATATTGGATGTGAAAAGAAGGAAATGGTTCTAACATTGCTCTTTAGATGAGTGTGAATGTCCCACACCAGGAGTCATTTATATAGTTCTATTTTTTAGTGATCCATTATCTGTTCAAAAAATGTTTTATGTTCTGTGCAAAATGTTCTATTAAAGAAAAGATAGAAAATAAATATTTGTGTGTGCTGTAAAGTGGTTAGGAAAAAAATGAAATCGGTATTGCCTGGCCTAACTCAAAGAAAATCGGAAATCGGAATCGGCCTAGGAAGTTTTGGTCGGTACATCTGTAGTCTATTTATTTCCACGGTTCAATACACGAGACGACTGAACACCCAGATGTTGTTATGACTACGTGTATATTATAAGACTAGAACATTTGGCTGTGCAATGGCTTTATTCATTTAGTGCATTTCCCCTGTTGTATAAGTTAAAAACTACATGCATTATTGTGTTTGACACTGATCTGGTCTGGTTCAAATGAGTTACGTTTTATTTCATTGCGAAATTTAAATGAAATATGGACTATTACAATCAATAGTATGTTGAAATTAATTAAAAGGAATCCATATCTGTAAAAAAAAAAAAAAAAAAACTCTGTCTAGCTTTCGCATATACTGCGCAAAAGCGCCGCTCGTGCTTAGGCTATTTAATTGTATGTGCGGGGTGTGCCAACTTTTTTTTATGAGATAGAGAGACCCCCTTAAAGACAAAAAGATAATTTGAGCACTGTGTCCATTTTCAGCGTCATTTCCACGCTTCACATTCCTCTCGATTGGAGCCGCCGTGCAATGCATTCTGGAAGTATTTCTTTAATGTAACATGTAAAACTGCTGAATTCATGCATAGAGAACTTTAAGCCTGACACGCAAATTATTTTTCCCCTCAAGTTATTGTTCCTAGCAACAGCTTTGCATGAAAGTGCATTTAGGAGGTTAATGTAAACGTAGAAATTAAGTTCACTAGCTGCACATCTGCAGTCAGACCCAGACAGAGAGGACCAGAGAAGAGACGAGGATGGAGAGACTTCTTCTCACCATCATCATCATTGCTGGGGCAGGTAAGGCTTTCATATAGATTTAATAATTTAGTTATTCCCATGTTTATGTATATTAGCTGTATAAAACTTTTCCCTTTCAAGATCAAGATCAATTAGTGAACTTTAATATCCTTAAATGGTGCAATGCAATCTCTGCAGCCAGCAGAGAACAGAAGACAGTATACCATAGACAACATAACATAGATTCATATTCCATACTCCAACGTGAAAAATTACATCAACGTATTAATGAGATCAATGCCAACAGGTACAAATGAGCTCTTCCATCTCTTGGTACTACTAAGTAGTTGCAGTTAAGCTTCTAAATTAATGCTTTAGGGCTCTACTCCGGCAGAGGCCAGTGACTCCTGATAATTAGGAACACACAGAATATGTGGCCGCAGAATTACACCAATTTTTCTCCAGATTTTAAACAAAATAACATTTTTAACAGTCATGAACTTGCTTTTGGAAAGGTTTAGAGACAGAATATCAGAGCAGGGCTGAACAAGAAATCACTTTTATATCGTCATCATGATATCTATTTGCTTGTTGTTTCGCCGAGCCAAGCGCCTCCAAGATTTTGTCAAGATCAAGTAAATTTTATTATCCTTAAATGCTCTGCACAGTTCTTCAGAAGTCTACCTTCAAGCAGTTGAAATAGTATCTAAAAGTACTGACTAAACAGTTGTAATAGTATCTAAAAGTACTGACTAAACAGTTGTAATAGTATCTAAAAGTACTGACTAAACAGCTGAAATAGTAGCTGAAAGTACTGACTAAACAGTTAAATAATATAGTGTAGAAATATTAAATCTGCTGTATATGTGTGTGTGTCTGTCCCTACAGGGCTGAGTGCTGTCTCATCAGCTGCTGGACTTCAGTACTATTTAGTTTATGACCAGAAGAACTTTACTGAAGCCCAAAGATACTGCAGAGAGCAATACACAGACCTGGTCACTGTAGACAGCATGGAGGTTATGAAGATCCTGACCAACACGGCAGATTTAGACATGTTCTACTCCAAGAACAGCTACGTGAGTTCACTTTTCTCTCTTTCATCTCAAAGTCTTTCTGACTGCAGGTTTGAAACCCTCCATAGGAACTAATAACTAAATATAAAGCAGGAAAAAGTAGAATATTCCCAATAAAAAGAGTAGAAGATATCCCGAACAGCTGAAGCCTCAAATTAACTTCAGATAAACATTTGAATATATTTCTATTTAGAGCAAGGACTGTGGATGTTGTTCCCCATCATTTACTGTATATTAACATAACAAACCGATCTCTTACCTCTGGATGGAGGCTAAAAATCCTTGGTGACAGAACTACAAGATTTAAAAACAGTTTTGTATCAAAGGCAATCACTCTGTTAAACAAACAGTAAAATTATTTGCACAAAACGTACAAGCATATTGGTCATGTACTGTTTTCCATTCCTCTTTTTTTTGTTTTACTACTTGTTTTTACATGTTTTAATGTTTTGTGTGTTGTATGTTATGTTTGTGGTCTACAAAGTTTTAAGGATGTCCTGCCTCTTAGACTGTAAAACTAGTTTACCTACAGGTACCAATAAAGTAACCTAACTGTTGGGGACCAAGAAGCTGGTTAAACATTGATCTTAACCAAAAATGGCTCAGACTGAGCTGACTGCAGAGACAAAGGATCTTGGCCTACATGTGAATCCCAAAGCCAGTTTCCCCAAACTCCTACAGGCAGAGTCGCCAAGATGGAGGTTCTACCTTCACCCTTATTTCCTTTTTAAAGGATTTTAACAGAAATGAGACTGTTCCACAGTTTGATTATTGGTCCCTGACTTGCAGGGTGGTGCCCCGTTTTGATTGTTTGTCGATTTGATGAAGTTATTAATAACCATATTCATAACTTTATTAATATTGATAAAACATCTTTGATAATTTGCCAATGATCAAATCTGTACCCTACGAGAATCCTACATATTTGGTGCCCCGTGTGAGGCCTGTTAGACCCAGCGTTGTTACAATAATTATACATAATGATCCAACATTTTTGAATATAAATATTTTTTTTTGAAAAAAAAAGATTTTTATTTTTGAAAATTATAATTTTTCCGCATAATTGTCCATACCTTTTTTCAATTTTAAATATAAAAAAAAAACAATTTTCCTAAATTTTTATTTTTGAAAATTAATTATTCTGCAACCTGCCAAGCATACATTCAGTTGTGGTCTGTGAATTTTTCAGTGTGTACATTGGTTAGTAGACAACAACATTTTCACGCTCTACTTAAACCCTTGACAGTAACGGCTATTACTCACCTGAGGTGTCCGGGCCTCTACGGCCACCTGACACGATCGGGTTGGTGGTAAATGGTAGTAATTAGCTTAGTTAGCAGTCAAGATTTTCACGTTCTACTCGATCTTAAAGTTATTAATACTAACACTCAGATTTTTGACAGTAACAGCTATTACTCACCTGAGGTGGTGCGACCTCTGCGACCACCTGATAGAATTGGGTTGGTGATAAATGGTAGTAATAAGCTTAATAAGCAGTCAACACTTAAAACTAAAGGAACTACAGGTTAAGCCTTTCACCTGCTCCTTGAATCAACTTGTTCACAGTTAATTTTCCTTTGTCACCACAAAGGAATTGAGCCCTGGTAGAAATCTCTTTACTAGAGGTAAAATGAGTCGCTTTGAGTACCAGAGGCTGGAGGCAAAAGCTTCCAAAGAGCCGACCGACACAGTCCTGCAGAATGTGGTCGCTTGTCTCATCCTAGACACTGAAGAGAATAACCGTGATGGTTATGAAACTACCTGCGATGAAATACTCCAGGAACTATTGGCTTACAGGGCACAGCCGTCTTGGATGCTAAAAGCTAGCATACAAGGCTTGCTTGGCCAATTGGTGCTCATCTATCAGAGCCGAACCCATCGGCAACGCGCTGTCCTCCAAGCACAGCTCGCACTGCTGCAAGACAGCTATGAAGCTGAGCAGCGCAAAACAGCCTGGCTTAGATAGAGAGTCCAAGCCAGGCGTGATGAGCAACAGGGGAAAAAGAGGGTGTGAGCACCCTAGCCCTGCTGGACTGTGTCTCCAGAATGAGTCAGACACATTCTAACACTTCTGCAGAAGTCGTTAAACCAATGCTTCCCCTCAGTACACCAGTACTAGGCGTAGCATTCAGTGGTAGCATTCCCAGCTACCTGCCTGATAAATCGCCCATCACAAAACCTGTTTTGGTCGATGTCACACCCCAGAGGATGACTCTGGTGCATCCTAGTCTCATCTGTGTGAGTGACACAGAAGACTTGGGCAGCGGTCACAACCAACTAAGGCCGAGCCCACTCGCTGACAGCCACCGGCGACACAGTCAGGCTCAGGTCGACACCCTGAGGCCACTTGATCCTGCAGGCAGTCTGCCAGCCCCAGACGGACAAGTCACCGTCATTCATGAGCAATTGGCCATGATTCTTCCCAAACCTGATCCTGGCTCTGACTTTTCTTTGCCGCCGGCGAGCACCCAGCCGCCGCAGTCTGGCAGCCTCGACTTTTCCAACCCTCACAGGTCGTTCCTTTGCGATGCACCGTGCCACACTTGTATGGTTAAAGGCGCAGCCTTTTATGGCGCCACGCCCACAGACATGCCCATATCACTTTGGCCAAAGAATCCGGTCATCAGGCCAGACTTGCACCATCACTTGCGCCCACCTGACCCGCCTCCAGCTTTTCCACAGAAAAACCACTGCCTTTCTTCAGAGTCCCTGCAGACTCTCTTCAAGGTGGCTGGAGCAGGCGCCTTCTCTGTACTCCAGGGAAAGGGGGTCATACACTTATGGCCCCACCTCCAGGTAAACTTGATTGGCCCAGTTACCAGAACTGGGCGAGGTACCCAGTACCTCCTCATCGTCACGTGCAGCCTCACCATGTGGGTTGAATGCCGTTCAGCACCCAACTGCACAGCCGTGACATCCACGGTCCTACTCCTGAACCACACGTTCAGCCAGACCAACTCCACATGCGATCCTCACTCCCAGGAGAAGAGCAGCTTCTGCACCTGGAAAGGGGGAGGGAGACTTTCCCCCCCAAGAGGATAAGACTCAAACCAGTTGAGTTATAGGGATAGCTGCATGCCTCACCTCACCTTGTTGACATGCAGTTCCATCCCAAACTTTTCAAACAGTAATCAAGCTACCTCAGAGCTTTGGTAGTAAAATTCTTTTCAGGATACCACTTACTGTTAGTTCCGTTCTGTTCCTCAAGAACCCAGTGCGTGCTTTAGACTGTCAGGTGTCACAGAAAACACAACCAGGTGCTAGTAGCGAGAGATTTGATGCGAAGCATCGGTAGAGAAGGAATCTCTTCGGTCAACAAACTGGAGCCTTGTTGTAGACCCATAAATCTGCTACTAACCGTATTTTGCGATCTTCACAGGTACATCTGACGTATAGTCTTGGCAGTGCAATTCGAAATTTATGTAGCTCATAAGAATGAGAGATAGGACTCAATTTTATTTACCTATGCATCAGAAGATAGAATGTATACGGACTAGAGTCTGCATTGAATATTTGTTTTGACATTAAAACATACATGCACCAGTCCACAGGTACATGCACACAGTCCCATGTACATACACTGGTGAACCCCAATTCTTTTCTGGAGTGAACTTGTTAACCCCTAACTGCTTCACTTTCCTTTCCTATCTTCCTTCATTTTTCTTGTTTTTGTTTCACTATATTTTGGGGTAATGTCATATTGAAATAACTACAATAATTGTACAAGGGATAATTCATTGCTTACCTATTATGTTAAGGAATGTGTTTTGTTTAAACATTTGGTGTTTAGCTACAGTTAGAATTTTGTCTGCCCAGACACTGCCTCATTTGTCTGCCCAGACACTGTAGCCTCAGTCAACATATGAACATTATGAATTTGTGAACTGCTTCTCATTCCCAGGAAGGCATGGACTATGTTTAATATCAGTTTAACCCTTTCTCCCATGAACTGTATGGTCCTTGGTTTGCTCCAAAGACCGGGGACCAACCGCTCTTCAGAGCAAAAAGGGGGACTGTTGGGGACCAAGAAGCTGGTTAAACATTGATCTTAACCAAAAATGGCTCAGACTGAGCTGACTGCAGAGACAAAGGATCTTGGCCTACATGTGAATCCCAAAGCCAGTTTCACCAAACTCCTACAGGCAGAGTCTCCAAGATGGAGGTTCTACCTTCACCACATGCTAGGCAAGGCAGACTGGTGGTGAGACATAGAAGTGATTCACACCTGTGACAAAGGAAGGATAAAAGCTGTCCGCGTTTGTGTTTCTTCCCTTTCACGGTAACCCCCGGTTGCTGACAGGAAGCACTAGTCCGGACTAGCTAGCCAGCATCACCTCGCTGGTCGAGTTTTGAGCTGGGACAATTTTATATCGGCCTGATATAAAAAGGGGATCCGAGGAAATACTGTCCGAGTATTCCTTCATCTGCAGCGGGTTTAATCAGCCTGGATTCAAGAAAAGGACGGCGTTCTGTTTCTTGTTTTGGTCGACCTGGATCACGTTCGTCCTCTGCTCTGGACGAAACGGATCGTTAAACTCTGGCAAGAGATTCAACTGACAAACAACGCACACAGTAAGAGGCTTACACAGTTCTGGGCAGATGTTAGAACTAGTGCGTTTTGCTTTGTTATTAATGAGCAAAGGGTTCGCTACCGCTTGTGCCATTAATGTGATCTGATTGTAATCATGTATTGGCCATATCTGGTTATTAATCTGTTGCTGTGAATGTATAATCGATCATTATACCGTTGGTTATGTTGTGTTAAGTAGCTGGGTATAACTGTAATCGCTACCTGCTTAATCACTCCTTTCACGGAGTTTTAATTACTGTCTGCGAGAAAATCGCGAAAATCAGCTGAGTGGTTATAGTGACGTTTTCCTCAGCAAAGTACTAAGAAATGAGACTGTTCCACAGTTTGATTATTGGTCCCTGACTTGTAGGGTGGTGCCCCGTTTTGATTGTTTGTCGATTTGATAAAGTTATTAATAACCATACTACGACAATCCTACATAACCCTAACCTAAACTAAAGTCCAGTATGAACAGCAGGAATTATTAAAGAGAGCAAAACATGTTTCAATGCTCATATGGGCCCCTGGATATTGTTTTTAGACTGATTTGAACATTTTTGAACTGAGCATGTGCGTGTCATGAGCGTGTCAGCTGCATGGCGTGTACGTTTTTATTTTGGCTCCCATGTTTACAGGTTAGAGTGTGCACACTGCCTGCGTGACACGCACATCTCAGGTGCGGTTCGAGCCACACCGTAAACGCATGCATGCTATAAATAGGACCGACGCCTATTTTTCACGTGATACGCAAGCGTGTTGGAAGCGTTTCCAGGCAAAATAGAATACGAAAAGATGTTTATATGTCATTTAGACACAAATACATTAAATAAATGGGGAATTACTGGAATTGTTGGGTCTTTGTAAATTATAGAGTGTGGTTCCAGACCTACGCCTATCTGTAAAGTGTCTCGAGATAACTCTTGTTATGAATTGATACTATAAATACAATTGAATTTAATTTAATTGAATTAAATGACATTTAAAAGGACAGTTTGTCTCTAGGTTTTGAATGTAAATGTAGGGCTGTCAAATGATACATTTTTTCTTAATTGCAATTAATCGCTGAATTTCTATAGTTAATCACGATTAATCGCTTGTTTTATCACATGATTAAAATTTTATTATTTTGCATTTCAGAACTGTTTTTAAGTACATATTAACAATGGAAAGCAGTGTATCTTGATTGGGAATCAAATGAATGCAAAGAAAGTTACTTTATGAACTTGACTTTAAGATTTTTATTTGTTTATTATTTCACCCATTACGTAAGAGCTGTAGTAGAGCTGGATTTGGTTTCATCCGCAGATCGGCGACTAGCACTCTCCAAAACAGTGCTTTGCCTGAGCCCACTAGCATTAACCTGAGTAACGTTAACTGTACTATGCTTAGCTCATAGGTGGTAACTCAAGCTTGACGTGCATCGGTGATATTTTAATTCGGCTTTACACAATGTGCATATGGCTTTTGACTTGTCTACTGAGCCGTCCGGGAGTTTTGGAAAGTAAAAAGTGCCATTCAGAATTGTGTTTTCTGCTGTCTTTCTCCATCATGCCTGTAGCCTGCAGCAGTAGGATGTGTTACGAGGAAGTATGGCAGCTTGATGATAAGTAAAGTTGCGGCAAAGGGTCGCATTGCGATTAACGCGTTAATGCTGACAGCCCTAGTTTTGACATAAATGCAGATATAAATGTAATTCTTTTAAATTATAATAAATAATTATAGATTTTCTAATATTGCACTTGTCAATCCAGAAAGAAATATTCTGGAGCCTATTTTGTCGTCAATACTGCCAACGTTTTCTTTGCTGTAATCAGATCAGAATATATTTATGTTTATGGGAAACATCCATGTGTCCAGACAAGGCTAGCAGCAGCAGCGCCGCGTCAGACACCTTTCAGGTCTGTAAAGACGTAGAAAACGCCACGTAGCGGCCACGCAGCCAATGTGCAGGAGCCATAAGGGTTTTACAAACTGAAACTCTGCGGTGAAAGATGAGCCAAAGCAATCGAAAAACTCCTGTAATAAAGTTGTAGAGGATCAGACTGATAGTATCAAGACTGTAGATCACATGTGTCAAACTCCAGGCCCTTTGGCCAAACCCGGCCCCAGGCAGGTTTTGATCCGGCCCGCATATCAATTTAGGTTCACAATAAACGTTGGCCCACCTAGTTGTGCACCAAAACAAAAAGACAGCAAACTACACGACACTTAGAGCAGTATTTGGTAGATTTGCCGATTTTAAGACTCCCAGAAATTCCCACAGAAGCAGAGAGTTTTTGAAATTAAAACAGGTTGCTTGACTTTTAAAATGTAATCTTTGTTTTGCTTGATTTGCTAAATTCTAAGATTTCTAAGGAACTATTTGCTGCCATTTTTAGGACTTTGTGTGGACCAAACTGTAAGTGAGAAGACTATATAATGAGACATGGAATAATACAGTCAAAGATATTTGACTTTTTGAAATAAAAGCATGACAATAAACTCCATATATCTGGCCCTTGGTGCGATTCTCCTTTTCCAGTGTGGCCCCTTAGTGAAGTTGAGTTTGACACCCCTGCTGTAGATGGAAAGTTTAAATGTAAAAATATCACCTTGAACCAAAGTTAGAGCAGAGTCAGAATTCTTTATATCACAATCAAACATTGCTTTCAGAGAGCCTGGATAGGGCTGTACGATGACCATGTCCACAACCCCTGGATGTGGTCACTGTCGGACGCAAGTTTCTACAAACCCGGGGAGACGGAGTTCAGACGATGGTACCCTGGACAACCAGACGCTGGAGACCTTGAAACAGTCTGCACACAGATGGGTTATGATCAAACATGGTCTGACTATAAATGTGGATTGCGATGGTCTGCAGTCTGCATGGATGTCAAAGGTGAGAATATTAACTATTGAAGTTTCTCTTGTCTGCCTATCTTGCCTCTTTAATTTAATTATTTGGGCTTCTGTAGTATCAGTCAATCATCGCATGTTCATGAACAGCTTTTAACGGTTTTGTACAAAAACGTATGCACACCCATTCTTAAGATGTCGTCTGAAATTAGGCTGCTGCCTAATGTTTAGCGATCTTTACAGTTAAATTCAGCCGAGAAAAGGTGACTGTGAGCCAGGTACAGAGCACCGTGAGGCAACGGGCCTTTCAGACGCTGTTACAGTTGAGTTAAGCCAACAAAATGTGAGGTCACAACTAGTTAAAGGACAATTCCAGCGCAAAATTAACCTAAGGGTTAAAAACTTATGTGTACTGAGTGGACCATTCTGAGACATGTTTTCATGCTAATCCAATGTGTCTCTAGCTTTAAACAAGCTACCGCAAACTGCTGGTTAGTTGCTAACGCTAGCTTTCGGGGCAGAGGCTAAACCGCTATTTTATACCACTTTTATACCAACTTTTTAAAAACAAAAAAGTCATTCAACTGCTCCAAGATGGCGCCTGCTTGTATATGTGAACGCTACTTTCTTTATAATCTCTTTTTTAAATAAACTGTGTGTACATTTACAAAGTTCTCAATGTTTTGGTTTACATGTAGGTTTTGGTATGTACATGTACCTCGTTATGCTATCGTGGAAGTGTAGTGATATTTTGAGCCTTGTTAGTGGTGTAGAAATAGAGATTTATTTTTACTTTACCCTCTAATTAGCGGTTGGTGGTAGCTTGTTTAAAGCTAGAGACACATTAGATTAGCGTGAAAACAAACACTGCATGAAAAGTGGGATTTTCGTCAGTATGCGGCACTGTAGATTGTCGTGGAACTTCAAGTTTACGGCTGTACACGGCAATTTACAGGCAACACCGAAAACTGATGTAAATTGTCGGAAATTGACGTGGGCCTTGCTTGGCAGTTGTCCCCCCATGACCCCCCCTCCCTTTAATTCTAGGGGAGGCTTTAACATGTAAATGAAAATGCAAATCAGGGTAGCAGCAGGGGGAGTTTTACCCCAGGTGGCATTTTTCTAAAAGGTATTAACTTAATTTTAAGAAAATCTCTTAAAATAGATCAGACTCAGTATAGCCTAATTGTAGACTCTTTAATTTTAGCTTGAATTGATTTATTTAATGAAAGTATGCTAGATTAATTACTGTGTATGTCATTAGTAATGTCTAATTTTATGTAAAAAAGATACACAAAATAATTTATTTCAACAATTAGTTTTAATCAGGCTTTGCCACAAAGGTAAAATGTGCATTCTATGCAGACAACATCACAGTCTCCTAGAGCTCAACCACTGTACATAGTGACATGACTACAGTGACCTCTCTTTGGTCTTGCACATCCAACATTGTCTGGTGGAATGGAGAGAGATGCACCACTGTACAGTTTTCTAAGAGAAGTCTTTCTGCTGACACCACAACACTGGGCTTCACATAAAGCATATCAGCTTTGTCATTGCATGCCAAGGTCCCAACCATTTGACCAAAAATACTGGCAAATTCAGCACCATATTCACATGTCCATGGCATATGAAGCTGTTGGCTCTGCTGAAATGGCCTCATAATCTAGACTTCAATTGTCCTATTGTTATTAAGCTTTCCCAGTAATCCATTTAAACTCTGTAATTCACCTCCACACCAGTGTGTGCGCTGTTCGCGCTCTGCTGGTTAATTTGCTCTCTCGGCGGGAGATGAGTCCGAGAGTTAGGAGTTAGAACAAAAGCTTCCGAAATATGGGAGTATTTAATATTTCAGGCCAACTGGTAAAAGAGTTGTCTGTACACTCTGTCAAACTTCACTCGGAAACACACAGGAGTTGTTCAAGATGTTTGGAGCGTTTTTTTCTCTCCTCCGTATCACCTCCGGGGCTCCAAAGATGCGCTCACAGAAAAGAAGAAGACCAACGTAAGTATATGATTATTAATGAAACGGCGAGCTAGTCTGTACTGTTTATTAACTCTTGAGAAGTACAATGACTGTCTTTTGATGTTAAACAGGCTACTTAGACTTTGGCAGTAATGTTTTAAACCCCACCAAGTTTAAACGAGAGCAGCACAGAGCTGTGTGTCTGGGCAACCTGGCTGCTTTCAGCGCCATCCATTACAGAGCTGAGCGGGTGAGTTGTTTTATAAAAGTGTATTTTTATTATCTTGTAATTTACAGGAAGCAGTCTGCCGTCTTCACAACTCTGAGACAAACTGTAGCAGGCGCTACTAACCGGAGCAAGGGTAAGATTTAAAGAATATGCTTTCATTGAATGAATTTCATTAATTCTTCTGTATAAGGACATAGATATACGTTAATAGATACCGATCTTAACCGTACTTTTTTTTAATAAATTTTTTTACAGACTAACCTCGCCTCATAACGAGGCCGTGACCTATATTTGCACGGAGCTATGTCTGCAAGTCCAGATTTACATGACGCTGATAATGAGGCCATTGTGTGTAAGTAATTTTTACTTTTTCATCTTTCCTTGTTTAATTTTACTGTGACTTATGTTTTTTTTTTTTTATTCATACCACTCTCATATAATTGTTTTTCAGCTGCCTGTAAGACATGACGAGACAGTACACAGGATCTTCAGCTAGAAACAACCAGATGTGGCATCGCAGGCAGAAGCTGTGAAGAGTTCAGCTCGGAGTCGGTCGAGAAGAAAAGAGGGTAGGAAGATTAGATCCATTTTTGGTCAATGGTAATATTTTTCAGGTGTCTTCATAGATGTGTTGTGTCCGTAAGCAGTATATCGCACAGTACTGATTGTCTTTATTGACTGATTTCTGGCTGTGGGTGAGGTGAGCATTTGGAAGTGCGCCACCATACAGGACAACGCACCACAGACGTCTGCAAAATGGACCGAATTCAGACAGAATGCTGCCGGTTACCAACAGCTCCGAGCCGGACGCGGGTTAGGGGTTGATGGTGCTGCTCCTCGTGAGCGTGGGATACTGTATTTGTTGTGTGTGCTGTGTGTCTCCTATGCTTTGTACAGAGTTTTTTTCTGATTGCGTTTGTGTTTTGTGTCAATGAAGCTCTATCTTTGAATAAACAGCACGTTCCTGGCAAATCATTTTAATTAGGATAACCATGAAATGAATATACAACATAGCATATATGAAATAAATATATATATAATGAATAAATAAATAAATATATATATTTATATATATATATATATAATTTTATTATTATAATAATAATGGCCCAGGTTGACAATAGCCTAACCATGACAGACCTGTCAACCAATCACGAGAGATTTTTCTTGTTTAAAAGTAGTGGTTTCATCCAAGATCCTTGAGAAGGTGGTTGCTAATCAGTTATGTGATTTTCTACATAGCAACAGTTTATTTGATGATTTTCAATCAGGATTTAGAAAGCATCATAGCACAGAGACGGCACTGGTGAAAATTACTAACGACCTTCTAACTGCTGCAGACAAAGGATTTGTCTCCATTCTTGTTCTACTAGATCTTAGTGCTGCATTTGACACTATTGACCATACAATCCTGTTACAGAGACTGGAACACTTAGTTGGCATTAAAGGAATCGCACTAAGCTGGTTTAAGTCCTATTTCTCTGAACGATCCCAGTTTGTTAATGTTAATGATAAACCCTCCAAGCACGCTAAAGTTAGCCATGGCGTTCCTCAAGGCTCAGTGCTTGGACCAATTCTATTCTCCTTATATATGCTTCCTCTAGGTAATATTATTAGGAAACACTCGATTAACTATCACTGTTACGCAGACGATACCCAATTATATCTGTCAATTAAGCCAGATGAAAGTGGTCAGTTAGCAAGACTTCAAACGTGTATTGAGGATATAAAATCCTGGATGACCCACAATTTCCTGATGTTAAACTCAGACAAAACTGAAGTTATTGTGATAGGACCAACGCACCGCCGAACTTCGTTTTCGAAGATATAGTTACTCTGGATGGTATTACCCTGGCCTCCAGCACTGCTGTCAGAAATCTAGGAGTTATTTTTGATCAGGATATATCCTTCAACGCCCACTTAAAACAAACCTCAAGAATAGCCTTTTTCCATCTTCGTAACATTGCCAAAATTAGGAATATCCTGTCTCAAAACGATGCTGAAAAACTTGTCCATGCATTCGTTACTTCTAGACTAGATTACTGCAATTCCTTATTATCAGGTTGCCCAAATAAGTCCATTAAGACTCTCCAACTGATCCAGAATGCTGCATCACGTGTTCTGACGAGAACTAAGAGAAGAGATCATATTTCTCCTGTATTAGCTTCTCTGCATTGGCTTCCAGTGAAATATAGGATCGAATTTAAAATCCTCCTCCTGACTTACAAAGCTCTAAATGGTCAAGCACCATCATACTTAGAAGAGCTCATAGTACCTTATTGTCCCACTAGAGCACTGCGCTCCCAGAATGCGGGGCTACTTATAGTTCCTAGAGTCTCTGGAAGTAGACTGGGGGCCAGGGCCTTCAGCTATCAGGCTCCAGTATTGTGGAACCAGCTCCCAGTCTGGGTTCGAGGAGCAGACACCGTCACCACATTTAAGAGTAAACTGAAAACCCTCCTCTTTGATAAAGCTTATAGTTAAGGAGTGAGGAGTTGCAGCGTCCGCCTAACCCGGCCCACCTGCTTCTCCTCATAGTCATCAGTTTTATATACTGTATAATTAATAATCTAGCGAGAGTAGAGGGAGGCAGGCCAGTACAGCCTGGGAGAGTTCTAGCCCGACCAGGCACCTCTCTTGAACCTGCCTCTCTTAAGTTATGCTATTACAATTCTAGACTGCCGGGGAGGCTGTTCCTCCCTAAGACACACTGAGCTGCTTTCTCATCTCTACTTGTTACTTTTGTATGCATCCTGTCCAAGAAATGCTTGTTACTAATCTAGCTCTGGGGAGTTTACTCCCCGGAGTCCTTATGTTTCTTCTTCGCAGAGCTATGCTCTGCGATTCTCTGCATTTCCCGGCCGCATCCTGCTGCGTCCTGCTGCACCCGCCCCATCCACCCGTGCTCTGCAGCGCCACGTTACATCCCGCAACGCCCTGCTGTGATGTTCCTATGCACAGAGTAGTCAGGATCCGGTATAGGAGACTGCACTACTCAGTATGACACGATGTGCCCTGCTATGACATGAACTTCCACGATAACCTTTGAAGTCACTGTGACTTCTAATGTGACTGTTATCACCACTGTTCATCACGCCCCCAACCGGCCCGTCAGACACCGCCTACCAAGAGTCTGGGTCTGCCGAGGTTTCTTCCTAAAAGGGAGTTTTTTCTTGCCACTGTCGCAATAGCCACTGCTAATGCTTGCTCTTGAGGGAATTACTGTAATTGTTGGGGTTTTGGAATTTATAGAGTGTGGTCTAGACCTACTCTGTCTGTAAAGTGTCTCGAGATAACTTTTGTTATGATTTGATACTATAAATAAAATTGAATTGAATTGAATTGAATCCAATAGTGAGTGAGGAAATTCCAGCCAGGCCAGACGTTCTCTGGACACGAGAGGTGTCCCTGCTAATCATATTCTAATTAGATCCATTAACACCTCCGCAGGGGCTCTCCACATACGTCATGGTTCGTTTCCGACAATTTTTGGCACAGACGAACGTGACGTTCACAGCCTGTAAATTGTTGATAACTGCCGAAAATTATGGGGATTTCCGGGCGTTTACAGGCGTTTACGGGGACAGAAATCCCACTTTTCATGCAGTGAAATCCCAGAATGGTTGATTCGGTACACATATGTTATTAACCCCTAGGTTCAGTTTGTTTGTTGTCCTTTAAGATTGGAAAAAAAGATTGTAGTTTGGATTAAAATACCTTGGGACACGATCACCTGTTTCCTGGGTGAAAGTCTTGTGTTTTCTCCTTAACTTCTTCCAGGACACAAACTACATACCAATTTTACAGTGCTTTATTTTTCACAGCCATATGTACGATCTTCATGCTCTTATACAGCAGCAGTCAATGGGCTGCTGACAGTAATAAAAACCTAGAATACATACCAATTACAGATCTTTGCTTTCCAGAGCTATATGTATGAATGCTTCTTGAGAAAAGGCTGAACACACTTTATTTGTACCTTTCATTCATACATCGCTGTGGAGAGAGATGCATTGTCTCCTGAGGATACCACCAGCGGCAGATATAATATATTTATCATATAGAGACTATTAAGAAATACAGTTATTTCTTAGTTTCTTCAGGTGGTTCCTTATATATTGGTGGACTTATTTTAGATATCATAAAGGCATGAATAACATGGATGGGAGTTTGTATGTTATGCCGGCTCTACACTTCTCTGTTCTTCATTTCCAGTGTCAAATGTGACTTTTGTTCACGTTATTGGCAATATGACATGGTCCGAGGCCCAGAGCTACTGCAGAGAACAGCACACAGACCTGGCCAGTGTGAGAAACGTGGCAGAGAACCAGAAGGTACAGGCAGTGATACCTCGCCATGGAGTCGTCTGGATCGGCCTCTTCAGAGACTCCTGGACGTGGTCGGATGGAAGTAACTCCTCATTCAGGTTCTGGAAGAACGGCCAACCTGATAACAATGGGAAAGAGACTTGTGTGGCTGCAGACTTCAGCCAATCAGGAACCTGGGAGGACTGGCCCTGTGACATGGAGAGAGCGTTCATTTGCTACGATCCAGGTATTTGTTTGTTGTTTTTGGATCACATTTAGCTTAAGCATGAGCTAGAAGCTATTCTTCCTGTGGTCCTGCAGTCTATTTAGTGACAATTCATTAAACACAATACATACACATTAAACATTATTTCACATTACGTAACATTTTTACAAAATACAAATCATATATTTACAAAATTACAGCTTATAAAAACATCAGCGTGAACACTAATGATGTTGATCATTTCCATGGAATAGTTATTAAAGATAGCATGCAGTGGTGATCAGCTTCAGATGATAAGTTTATGTTTAATCTATTGCAGGGGTCTTCAATGTTTTTTAAGCCAAGGACCCCTTGACTGAAAGAGAGACGGAGAAGCTACTAAATATATTGTCTAAAAGGAAATTGCATGTTAAACTGGGCCTACAATTATGTGTAGGGTGGCCCAAAGCCTCTATACATATACATTCCTCTTTTTTTGGCATAGAATACGAAGCTATTACAGTAAAATAGCCTAATAGTTGTTGGCATTATTTTTTAAATCATGCAGATACAGTGACTCCTTAGAATTAAGTGTATCTGTGGAAGGCTATTTTAGTGACAACCTTACCTATAGGCCAGTAAGCAGTGGGAATTTGTATTTGCTAATGATATGTTGGATTCCTGAGGTTCGACTATCGGCCGAACCCTCCTTTCCAGCACCTTGGAGTAGACTTTACCAGGGAGGCTGAGAAGTGTGATACCCCTGTAATTGGCACACACCCTCTGGTCCCCCTTTTTAAAAAGGGGAACCACCACCCCAGTCTGCCACTCCTTTGGCACCGTCCCAGACTTCCACGCAATGTTGAAGAGGCGTGTCAACCAGGACAGCCCCTCCACACCCAGAGCCTTGAGCATTTCTGGACGGATCTCATCAATCCCCGGGGCTTTGCCACTGTGTAGTTGTTTGACTACATCAGTGACTTCCGCCTGGGAAATCGGCGACAATCCCCGTCATCCTCCAGCTCTGCCTCTAACATAGAGGGCGTATTAGTCGGATTCAGGAGTTCCTCAAAGTGCTCCTTCCACCGCCCTATTACCTCCTCAGTTGAGGTCAACAGTGTCCCATCCTTACTGTACACAGCTTGGATGGTTCCCCGCCCCCTCCTGAGGTGGCGAACAGTTTTCCAGAAGCACTTTGGTGCCGACCGAAAGTCCTTCTCCATGTCTTCTCCAAACTTCTCCCACACCCGCTGCTTTGCCTCTTTCACGGCAGAGGCTGCAGCCCTTCGGGCCCTTCGGTACCCTGCAACTGCCTCCGGAGTCCTCCGGGATAACATATCTCGGAAAGACTCCTTCTTCAGTCGGACGGCTTCCCTGACCACCGGTGTCCACCACGGTGTTCGTGGGTTACCGCCCCTTGAGGCACCTAAGACCCTAAGACCACAGCTCCTCGCCGCAGCTTCAGCAATGGAAACTTTGAACATTGCCACTCGGGTTCAATGCCCCCAGCCTCCACAGGGATGCACGAAAAGCTCCGCCGGAGGTGTGAGTTGAAAGTCTGTTGGACAGGGGCCTCCTCCAGACGTTCCCAATTTACCCCGCACTACACGTTTGGGCTTACCAGGTCTGTCCAGAGTCTTCCCCACCCCCTGACCCAACTCACCACCAGATGGTGATCGGTTGACAGCTCTGCCCCTCTCTTCACCCGAGTGTCCAAAACATACGGCCTCAGATCAGATGAAACGATTATGAAATCGATCATTGACCTTCGGCCTAGGGTGCTCTGGTACCAGGTACACTTATGAGCATCCCTATGTTCGAACATGGTGTTCGTTATAGACAATCCATGACTAGCACAGAAGTCAAACAACAAACAACCAGGTTTAGATCAGGGAGGCCGTTCCTCCCAATCACGCCTCTCCAGGTGTCTCCATCATTGCCCACGTGTGCGTTGAAGTCCCCCAGCAGAACAATGGAGTCCCCCACTGGAGCCCCATGCAGGACTCCAGTCAAGGTCTCAAGAAGGCCGAATACTCCGAACTCCTGTTTGGTGCATATGCACAAACAACAGTCAGAGTTTTCCCCCCACAACCCGCAGGCGTAGGGAGGCGACCCTCTCGTCCACCGGGGTAAACTCCAACACAGCGGCGCTCAGCCGGGGGCTTGTGAGTATCCCCACACCCGCCTGGCGCCTCACACCCTGGGCAACTCCGGAGAAGAAAAGAGTCCAACCCCTATCCAGGAGTATGGTTCCAGAACCAAGACTGTGCGTGAGAGGTAAGCCCCACCAGATCTAACCGGTAGCGCTCCACCTCCCACACCAGTTCCGGCTCCTTCCCCCACAGAGGTGACGTTCCACGTCCCCAGAGCCAGCGTCTGCTGCCCAGGTCTGGTCCGTCGAGGCCCCTGACCTTCATTGCCACCCATGTGGCATCGCACCCGACCCCAACGGTTCCTCCCACAGGTGGTGGGCCCATGGGCTGGAGAGATGGGAGCCACGTAGCTTGTTCGGGCTGTGCCCGGCCGGGCTCCGTGGCAAACCCGCCACCAGGTGCTCGCCCGGCGAGCCCGCCGTCTGGGCCTGGCTCCAGACGGGGGCCCCGGCTTCCTCCGGGCAGGGTCACTCCATCTCTGCCTAGCTTTTTCATTGGGGTTTTTGAACCATTCTTTGTCTGGCCCCTCACCTGAGACGACTTTGCCTTGGGAGACCCTACCAGGAGCACAAAGCTCCAGACAACACAGCCCTCAGGTTCACAGAGACACACAAACCTCTCCACCACGATAAGGTGATGGTTCACCTCCTCAACCTCAGGTTGAGGAGTAACAATGCGGATTCCGTCCTGGTCGTGGAACAACGGACCAGCTCTTCACTCTCGCAAGGATCCTGGAGGGAGCCTGGGAGTATGCCCAACCGGTCTACATGTGTTTTGTGGATTTGGAGAAGGCGTATGACCGGGTCCCCCGGGAGATACTGTGGGAGGTGCTGCGGGAGTATGGGGTGAGGGGGTCTCTACTCAGGGCCATCCAATCTCTGTATGACCAAAGTGAGAGCTGTGTCCGGGTTCTCGGTAGTAAGTCGGACTCGTTTCAGGTGAGGGTTGGCCTCCGCCAGGGCTGCGCTTTGTCACCAATCCTGTTTGTAATATTTATGGACAGGATATCGAGGCGTAGTCGGGTGAGGAGGGGTTGCAGTTTGGTGGGCTGGGGATCTCATCGCTGCTCTTTGCACATGATGTGGTCCTGATGGCATCATCGGCCTGCGACCTTCAGCACTCACTGGATCGGTTCGCAACCGAGTGTGAAGCGGTTGGGATGAGGATCAGCACCTCTAAATCTGAGGCCATGGTTCTCAGCAGGAAACCGATGGAATGCCTTCTCCAGGTAGGGAATGAGTCCTTACCCCAAGTGAAGGAGTTCAAGTACCTTGGGGTTTTGTTCGCGAGTGAGGGGACAATGGAGCGGGAGATTGGTCGGAGAATCGGCGCAGCGGGTGCGGTATTGCATTCAATCTATCGCACCGTTGTGACAAAAAGAGAGCTTAGCCAGAAGGCAAAGCTCTCGATCTACAGGTCAGTTTTTGTTCCTACCCTCACCTATGGTCATGAAAGCTGGGTCATGACCGAAAGAACGAGATCCAGGGTACAAGCGGCTGAAATGGGTTTCCTCAGGAGGGTGGCTGGCGTCTCCCTTAGAGATAGGGTGAGAAGCTCAGTCATCCGTGAGGAGCTCGGAGTAGAGCCGCTGCTCCTTTGCGTCGAAAGGAGCCAGTTGAGGTGGTTCGGGCATCTGGTAAGGATGCCCCCTGGGCGCCTCCCTAGGGAGGTGTTCCAGGCACGTCCAGCTGGGAGGAGGCCTCGGGGAAGACCCAGGACTAGGTGGAGGGATTATATCTCCAACCTGGCCTGGGAACGCCTCGGGATCCCCCAATCGGAGCTGGTTAATGTTGCTCGGGAAAGGGAAGTTTGGGGTCCCCTGCTGGAGCTGCTCCCCCCGCGACCCGACACCGGATAAGCGGACGAAGATGGATGGATGGATGTTGGATTCCTGTCAAGATTTTTTAAAATTTTGAAAAAAATTAACAATTATATGGAGGCCCCCCCCCTCCTGCATTGAATCTGAGGACCCACTAGAGGTCCCAGACCTCCTGTTGAAGATGCCTGATCTATTGTTTAAAATAATAAATTTATTTTATTTATTTCAGGTTTATTTAACAGGGACAATGCACACTAATAATACATATAAAAATGTAAAATATGCCA
Source organism: Perca flavescens (assembly GCF_004354835.1). NCBI lineage: Eukaryota > Metazoa > Chordata > Actinopteri > Perciformes > Percidae > Perca > Perca flavescens. The sequence continues at coordinate 37,835,930 of NC_041337.1, read as the reverse complement.
GAATTAGCCAAAAGGTTGTTTTACATCTGCTGTCCCTGGACAGATCGTACAATGTCACACCTAAAAAGATGAAAGGATTATAATAGTACATACAGGTTTAGCCCACTGCAAGTAAAATTGAGTATAAATGAATATATATATATATATATATATATATATATATATATATATATATATATATATATATATATATATATGTAAATGACAAGATCAGCATATAAACAACAACAGTTGGTCAATATCAACATGATGAGGAATGAACAGGATGCTAATTATTACTAAACAGAAATGTTTGAACTAATACATTTTGCTTGATTTTTACAAAGTGGTGTCTACTTCAAAGAAAGTGATGAAAGTGAAGTTTGAGAACAAGAAGAATCTGGATCTGAATGACCCTGCTGTGATGGAGGCCATGTTGAAGCAGGTAAATCATGTTTGATACTGTTTTACCTTCATGAAAAAAAACAATGCGATAAGATACTGTAAGTTTTGTGTGTCAGCTGAAACAGAAGCTGAGGGCCCAGGGGCTGGACGACAACATCAAACTGAGCTGGAGGAAGCAGGCCGATGGAAACGTCTTCCACAAGGAAGACAAGAAGACAAACAAGAGGAGGAGGAAGAGGGAGGAGCTGTAATGTTGAGTTGCTGCGACTGTTTTCATCAGAGAAAAGTCTGTTTCGTTGCAAGCAGAAATACTAAATATATTCACAGCTTCTAGCTTCTCAAATATGAAGATTTGATGCTTTTCTTTGCCATATTTGGTGATAAACTTAATATATTTGAGCTTCAGACTGTTGTTAGAATAAAACAAGACTTTAGTATTTATCTGATTTTCAGCTTTGGGGAAATATAACCATTTTACTGATTTACTGTTTCTTCTTTAAAATCTGAGATAAAATGTCTTTCTTTGTTTGAGAGTAAAGGGTTTTACACACGGGGAGCGACCGTTGGCCTGCGTAGTCGCGTCATGTGAAGGACAACGCTCCGTGAGTAAACGCCAGGCGATCAATGTGTGGTAACCATGGAGATACTGTATCCCTGCCATACAACTGGATGAGATCATCTGACTGTGGTTTCATATCTCCCTAATCACAAGCGGATTTATAACACATGGTGGTAATCCTAGTCTTTCCTAACCACAGACAGTTATTGTTGAGAGCTAAAGTTAGCTACATTAGCATAGTTAGTTACATTAGCATAGTCATGATTACGGACGTCTTGTGCCGATGCTCTGACAAGCAGAAGCTCCGCTGTCAATGTTTTGATAACTGTTTGGAAAACACTTTTATATTTTAGTGAACTCACAAACAGAACAATCTCTTGTTCATTGATTTGTGCGTCACTCACGTAGAGAAAAGTTCAACACAGTTCAACTCTTGCAGCGGGCGGGCGTTGCTTAAGTCATAAAAATAGTTTTTATGGCATAGAGGTGCATTGTTTGAAGGCATGTGTGTGTAAGATAACAGTTTAAGTCTAAGAAACAAGAAGACATCCCCCCCTGTGGGTATAGCATAAAAGCTTGAGGGAGAGAACAGATTGGAGCTCATAATTCGGAGGACAACTTGGAGGACCAGCTCTGACTTGATGTCTGTTGCTAGGGAAACTTAGACTCTGTTTGTGAACCCACAGCTGTGTTGTAACTCTTCTGCTGAACTCAGTAAACTTTGCTTAACTGAACTCTTTGTCTCAGATTGATCCTTGTGTTCTGGTAAAGTTAGTCCAATGATAGAAGACACTGGAATTAATAAATTGGAGTCAGATTTTACAGGCCTTAGGGCCTCATTTGGACAAATTCCTCACAGCGTGTGATGAGCACGAGCGCAACAGTGTCACGGGGTTGGCCCCACTTGGCGTGTCGCCTGTCAAACTGCACCCCCCCCACCCCACCTGCCCGCTTGCCTCTCATTGAAAATTAATTACGAGGCGAGACAATCGCTCCCCGTGTGGAAAGGCCTTAAAAATGCGTCTCGCTGTGATGAGTCAGAATATCTTTAAATGAGTGATTATAGAAGATAATCATGTGAATACAGTACAGGCCAAAAGTTTGGACACACCTTCTAATTCAATGCATTTCTTTATTTTCATGACTATTTACATTGTAGATTCTCACTGAAGGCATTACAACTATGAATGAACACATATGGAATTATGTACTTAACAAAAAAGTGTAAAATAACTGAAAACATATATATATTTTATCTTATATTTTAGATTCCTCAAAGTAGCCACCCTTTGCTCTGATTACTGCTTTGCACACTCTTGGCATTCTCTTGATGAGCTTCAAGAGGTAGTCACCTGAAATGGTTTTCCAACAGTCTTGAAGGAGTTCCCAGAGATGTTAGCACTTGTTGGCCCTTTTGCCTTCACTCTGCGGTCCAGCTCACCCCAAACCATCTTGATTGGGTTCAGGTCCGGTAACTGTGGAGGCCAGGTCATCTGGCGCAGCACTCCATCACTCTCCTTCTTGGTTACATTTAAGTTCTGTCAAGATCTTAACGAAATCCATATAATTAATGACTCTTATCAAACATGTTTTTTATCTTTTTATTTAAAGATTTCCCCTGTCAGAGACAATTATGATATACCCACTGCACCTCTTCCTCCACCTCTTTCTCTGAGCCATACACACGACCGTCACAGCACTACATTTGTTCTGTATACTGCTGTTGTAAATCAGCACCTCACGAACCTTGCTGTTGTCACCAACTGTCCACTTAGTAAAAAAACGTCTTCTTTTACTTTTCTTTGAATCATCCTCATCTTTTTGTTCGTTGAACGTGACACGACTATCCAGGGGAGGCTCAACACTGAAGCTACTTAATAATGATAATAATAATAATAATAATAATAATAGTAATAATTAGGGCTGTCAAAATAACGTGTTAAAAAAAACAACGCAGATTAATCCATTCCATATTGACGTTTGACCCGGAGCCGTTCTAGCCACTATTCGACTGTAAAATGAAGGAGGGAGACGAGGATGGGCTGCCTGGATCATAGATGTGCCAACCCTGGCTACGGAAATCTGGTGCCCCTGATATGCTCTTCTCTCTGATGCTCTGAAATGGACGATACAGGCAACACAAACACAGCACGCTGCACCTGACGCTAGTTAACACTATACTCGACAGCAGCTAACGTTAGCCTACTGCAAGCTAGAAGCAGGATTAAACACTGTTAAAATGCTAACCGCTAACGCTAAACGGTGTAAAGTGTGACTGTGTTTTACTGTAGAGGATTCAACGCCGGTATGTAACAGTCTGCTAGCCTGACCAGCCAGCTGCCACTAGTGTGCGTCTAGATCTCTAGGCTAACAATCTGCCGCTGCTGTCGGAAAAACAACACAGATGGTGCGTTCAATGAAACTGGTAAACTACAGTCTCGTGGTGCATTTGAAGTTATTGTAAATATCCTTTTCCCATCTGGTGGTTGTTTTTGTCGTTCAACAGCAATTTACTAGTGAAATAAGTTATTGTTATAGATTATTATCAAATCATTTAATTTTGGCCTTAGCAATAAACAAGCCCTTCTTTAATGTCACCGACTGTTGTTTAGTACCCTTCTTTTTTCTTTTATTTTTTTACTTTCTTAAAAAGCATCGGTTCAGGCACCGTTAATTATGTATGCGGTTCATTTCGATTAATTAATCACAGAGTATGTAATTAATTCGATTACATTTTTTAATCGATTGACAGCCCTAGTAATAATTATAATAATAACAATAATGTATATTTTATTAATCCAGCCAGGGGAAATAACGTTTTCACTCTGTTGTTATTACACACAGGCCTGAATTACACACACATGCTCAGTACATATACATACTGCACTAATGGAGAGATGTCAAAGTGGGGGACTGCCCCTGGAAAGGCGCCCCGAGCAGTTGGGGGTTTGGTGCCTTGCTCAAGAGCATCTTGGCAGTGCCCAGGAGGTGAACTGGCACTTCCAGAGGTAGAGACCTGCTTCTTCACGCTGCACCGCCTGCTTCATCTCTCACTAGTAGTACTTTTACTGCAGTAAGGTCTGAATGCAGGACTTTAACTTGTAGTGGAGTATTATCAGTAAAGGATGTGTATTTCTCTCAGGTGTGTTTCTGTGTTACCTGACAGCGGCCATCTCCTCCTCAGTGAACTGAGACGCTCAACAGCCAATCAAACAGCACCACGCACACGGGAGCTGAAATGAACTAGAGGCTGAATGTGGCATGTAGCTCTACATGCTGTGTTCACAGTTATTTGCATCTTAGGCAAAAGCAAATGTTCCCCTTTTCAAAAACATGTTTGATACCATTCTGTTGACTAACGCCAAAAAACAAATGGCGACCGCAGCATGTAGAGCTTTATGCCACATTTAGCCACCAGTTCATTTGCAGAGAAGCATCTGAAGACTTCGTCCAACGCTGCTTTGACTTTCTATGCAAACACAGTATGATTTGAATGTTGTAACAAACTCCTGAGAGGAACTGCTGCAAGCAGTGTGAACAGCTATTAGGGGGCTGGCCAATTATCGGGGCAGATAATTAAAAAGGTTTTGGTGCCTCTACACTTCTCTCTGCTTAATTTTCAGGATCAGATGTGACTTTTGTCTTCATCAACAGCCGTTATGACATGGACTGAAGCCCAGAGCTACTGCAGAGATCACCACACAGACCTGGCCAGTGTGAGAAACATGGCAGAGAACAAGAAGATACTTTAAGTAGCTGTAGCTGGATACTATGTCTGCATTGGCCTTTTTCAGAGAGTCCTGGAAGTGCACAAGAAAGCCAGTTCTTTCTTCAAGGACCTTACACACCCTGGTCACTCTCTGTTCTCTCCACCTGCCCTCTGGTAGGAGATTCAGATCCATCAAGTCAAAATCAAACAGGTTTAAAATCAGCTTCTATCCAAAAGCTGTCTAATCCATAACACCAAATGGCCACTGAAAAACAACTGCTATCACACCTGGGACTGTTCTGTTTGTGCGTGCTGCCAGTTTGTCTGTTAGCACTGTATGCACTTTCATCTACCCTAATCCCTTATGCGACTTTTAAACTTAAATCTATTTCTTTATTTTAAACTGCCATGACCGTATGTGTTTTTAATGTTATGTTATGCCGTTGTACTATTTACAACTTTGACTTAGGTCTCTGTTAGGGGCTTATATGGACTTTGCTCTATTCTTGCTGCTACTGCCACATCCCTATGTCTTATGTTAAACCATGCACAGAATATATATTACTTTTCTACAGCAGAAACTTAGAGCGACCATTTTTGGGGATCAGGTCTGTCATCTCTCCGAGCTCTGCAGGGCTTGTAAATTGATGATGAATTCTTTGATGTAATAAACTTTTATAATCAAGAACAGTGTCAGCGGATTCCTATTCCATACATTATCACAGCATCGCTGCTAAGATACCACACCTTCAATGCGGAGCTGCTAAACTGCTTTTCGTTGTCTGTAGAATGCCGCCAGTTAACAGCTCCGAGGTGGCCAAGGCAGGCAGACAGTTGATGGTGCTGTAGGATTTTCTCGTGAGTGTGGGATATTTGTTGTGTGTGCTGTGTGTCTCCTATGCTTTGTACATAATGTTTTTCTGTTTGTTTTGTGTTAATAAAACTCTATCTTTGAATAAACAGCACGTTCTTGGCAAATCATTTTTCTTAGGATAACAATGACATGAATATACAACATACCATATATGACAAAAAAAAAAAAAAAAAAATATATATATATATATATATTATGTGAAAGGATCCGTCCTTTGTATTAATAAGAAGTTGTCACTCGTCCGGCGATAGCAGCGTGTTGTCCAACGCAGTGACTAAAGGGTTTGGATGAAGGGTTAAATCGTTAGAGCTACACAGCGGCTAGAGGGGGACAGTCAGGAGTCAGTTTCTCTGTCGATAACGTGTTCGGGACGGATAGAGCAGAGAAATCAACGGGAGTGGGACGGAGACGGAGGTTAAATTAAGAAATGACGCTGCAACGCGGTGAGTGGTCCCAAAGATTGCGAGACATTTGGTTTTAGGAAAGAGAACCACTTACAAGTTGTTGACCCTACCTAACCCTAACCCCCCACATACACACACACACACACACAAACACACACACAAACGCACACACACACACCTACACACACACACAGTCACACACACACATACCTACATACACACACACACACACTTATACAAAAACACACATACACACACAGATATGTGTGTTTTATATAATAATAATTATTATTATCATTATTATAATGACCCAGGGTGACCAATAGCCTAACCCACGGTTTCATCCAATACTGAGTATTGGATTCCAGCCAGGTCAGACACTCTCTGGCCAGGCGCGTGTCGCTGCTATTCATATGCTTATTAGAGCCATTAGCACCTACGCGGGAGCTCTCCACATACGTCATGGTTTGTTTTCGTCAATATGTGGCACAGACGAACGCAACCATCACAGGCTGTACATTTTTGTTAACTGCCAAAATTTAGGGGGATTTCCGGGAATTTACAGGGACGAAAATCTCACTTTTCATGCAGTGGTGGCGGCCGAAGGAGGTGTGGGCTTTTGGGGTGACCAAAGAGATGTAACTGCTTGAGCGAAGGCTGCAGGTGGGTGAAGCTATTGTGACCAGTGAGATTAGGTACAGCAGGGATTTGCCTAGCAAGGACTTGTAAATGAGTTGGTACCAGTGAGTTAAGAGTTGAGTGTGTAACAAGGGCCAGCAAATTAATGCAGAGGTTGCAATGGTGAGTGTTATAAGGGACTCTGGTCATATAACGTATGGCACTATGGTAAACAGCATCTAGTTTTTTCAGCAGAGCGTTTGAGGCAGTTATGTAAATGACATCACTGAAAATGAGGATTGGTAAAATTGTCATTTTCACCAAAGTGAGTTTGGCAGCATGAGTGAAGGAGGCCCTGTTGCAGAATAGGAAACTGATTGTAGACTTAACTCTAGATTGAAGGTGGTTTATGTGTTGCTGGAAGGAGAGAGGACTGTCTAACCTGTCCCTCTCTTGCTCTCTCTCTCTCTGTCCGTCTGTCTGTTGAACTGACTTTCTACGTTTACATCAACCTCCTAACTGCACTTTCATGCAAAGTTGTTGCTGGGAAAGATAACTTGAAGGGAAAAATAATTTGCGTGTCAGGCTTAAAGTTCTCTATGCATGAATTCAGCAGTTTTACATTTTACATTAAAGAAATACTTATTTTAATACATTCTACACTTTTCTTCCAAGGCAGCATTTCAGGCTCACCAATGGTTTATTGCTTTAACTCCTGGGCTTACTATTATCGTTCGTCCAATCACCTGCAGCCATTGCGAATGTAGTAGGGCGGAGCCTGTTTTCTTTGCTTGTCATTGGTCAGTAAATGTATCCGTTACCTAGGTACTGTCAGGACACACCCTCATTCTCTGCTTCTGACTGGCTAGTAGTCCTTACCTAGATACTGTCAGGGCGCGCCCTCATACTCTGCTTCTGACTGGCTAGTAGTCCTTACCTAAGTACTGTCAGGGCCCTCATACTCTGCGTCTGACTGGCTAGTAGTCCTTACCTAGGTACTGTCAGGGCCCTCATACTCTGCGTCTGACTGGCTAGTAGTCCTTACCTAGGTACTGTCAGGACACGCTCTCATAATCTGCTTCTGACTGGCTAGTAGTCCTTACCTAGCTACTGTCAGGGCACGCCCTCATACTCTGCTTCTGACTGGCTAGTAGTCCTTACCTAGGTACTGTCAGGGCACGGTTTCATAATCTGCTTCTGACTGGCTAGTAGTCCTTAACTAGGTACTGTCAGGGCACGGTCTCATAATCTGCTTCTGACTGGCTAGTAGTCCTTACCTAGGTACTGAGCATGTGTGACTCCCAACAAAGATGGAACAAAAGTGAGATGCCTCACTCTGTAGCTAAAACAGAGAGCTCAACACACAGGGTGAAAAGAGGAGCTGCAGCAATGTGCAGTACAACAAAAATATGGTGTTTTTTGAAAATTAAACCACGTAGACCTATTCTGATATAACCTCTAAATACAATTATGAACCTGAAGATGAGCAGAATATGAGCACTTTAAGTTGTTAAATTTGAGCCATTTAGCAGCTGGCTCTCTGCCTTGTACTACTCCACTGCTCGATTTTCTGTTACTGCAAAGTCGGTTTATACGGATGTAAACTTGTGGTAATAAAAAGGCAGAGTGCACACAAAAGGGCTGAACGTGGCCCAGATGGAATACATAAAAAGCATCAGCCATTTTGTGTACCATTGCCATGGCAATGTATAAACATCCATATAAACCGGCTTTGCAGTAACAGACAATTGAGCAGTGGAGTAGTACCATGACGAGGCAGAGAGCCAGCCGCTTAATGAGTCAAATTGAAAAATGATTGCTGCATCCACACAAAGCACATAGCTATGGCCAGATGAGTGACAGATTTGTTCGACTCGTTTTCTGTAACCGGTGGGACGTGGGGACATGGCGGAGCTAGATAGTAAGCTAATGTTATAGTCAACTAATAAGTCAGCTCTGCTTTCATGCTGCATTGGTGCAGCATGAACATCAAATTATTCAGTATAGAGTAAACAAACATATATTATCAGTCATTATGATCTGTAAGCCCAGGGGTTAAAGCAATAAACCATTGGTGAGTCTGAAATGCTGCCTTGGCAGAAAAGTGTACAACGTATTAAAATAAGTATTTCTCTAATGTAAAATGTAAAACTGCTGAATTCATGCATAGAGAACTTTAAGCCTGATAGGCAAATTGTTTTTCCCTTCAAGTTATCTTTCCCAGCAACAGCTTTGCATGAAAGCGCAGTTAGGTTAATGTAAAACGTAGAAAATAAGTTCAAAAGCTGCACATCTGCAGTCAGACACAGACGGAGAGGAACAGAGAAGAGACGAGGATGGAGAGACTTCTTCTGAGCATCATCATCATCGCTGGGGCAGGTAAGTCTTTCATATATTTTTAATAATTAGTTATTCCCATGTTTATGTATATTAGCTGTATAAAAGGTTTCCCTTTCAAGATCAAGATATATTAAACTTTATTATCCTCAAGTGGGGGATAATTCTTTCTGCAGCCAGCAGAGAACAGAAGACAGCATCCCATAGACAACATAACATACATTCATATTCCATGCTCCAACGGGACAAATTACATCAAGGTATTAATGAGACCAACGTCAACAGGTACAAATGAGCTCTTCCATCTCTTGCTACTACTAAGTAGTTGCAGTTAAATTAAATTAATGCTTTAGTGCACTACTCCGGCAGAGGCCAGTAACTCCTGAAAATATAATAAGAATATGCGCCAACAGAATTACACAGATTTTTCTCCAGATTTGAAAGAAAATCTCTATCATATTGGAACTTTTTCTCCTTTTAACATTCATGTGATAACTTAAATATCCCAAAAAACACTTTTTTCACTTTCTTCAAATTCGTGACTTCACTAGGCATATCTACTCAGCGTTTCCAAATCAACCCCCATGCACCCACAATGATCATATATTTGATCAACCTTCATCATTTAAGGGCATTATATCAGCAATATATTGCAAACTGATGGCACTTTCACATTCTACCCTTTCCGACGTAAAATCTCAGTGGGAAGGGGAGCTGGGGGAACCAATCTTCGAAGCATCTTGGGAGGCTGCCTTATGCAGAGTACATAACTCATCAATTTGTGCAAGGACTATTACAATTCAAGATTGTTCATCGCATACATTGGACTAAACTCAGATTATCCAAAAGATTCTCAGATGTAGATCCACTATGTGATCGATATAAATGCAACCCGGCATCACATACCCACATGTTCTGGTCTTGCTCCAAGCTGGACTACTACTGGACAGCAAACCCCCAAAATGTACACAGTGGATCAAAGACTCCCTTTTTTTCTCAAACTTGAAAGATGTAGATATTCTTTGAAAGGATCAGCAAATAAGTACTACAAGATATGGGGACCTTTCTTAGATTATGTTAGGGAAGAAATCACAGACTCCCAGTATAATGAGCAGAGACATGCTTTATATTTCATTTATTTATTTTCCATTTGTGGATATGTATGGATGTTCTGTAATAAGGCAGTATTGTTAACAATACTGCAGTGATAGTTCTGTAGACTCACTCCCTTCCCCTTTGTGTGTGATTTCTGAATATTTGTCTTTTTTATTTTAATCCTCTCTTTTTTATTGTATCAGTGTTTGTTAATGGTGTCAATATGTTGAATGTAGGAATGTATCCTTGAAATGAACAACCTGCCATGTCCATGTTAAACTGCAATAATAATGATTATTACAAAAACAAACTTTAAACAAAATACACATCCCTACACAAGGTGACAACTGACACAGTCATAAACTTGTGTTTTGAAAAGGTTTAGAGACAGAATATCAGAGCAGGGCTGAACAACAAATCACTTTTATATTGTCATCGGGATATCTATTTGCGTGTTTGCATGTTGTTTTCATTGAGCCTCCAAGATTTTGTCAAGATCAAGATCAAGTAAACTTTATTATCCCCAAATGGGGCAATTCTTTCTACAGCCAGCAGAGAACAAAAGACAGCATTCCTTATACAACATAACATGCATTCATATTCCATACTCCAACGGGACAAATTACATCAAGGTATTAATGAGACCAACAGGTACAAATGAGCTCTTCCATCTTTTGGTGTTACACCCGGGTACCAGGTACCTGCGACCAGATGGCAGCAGCAGGACAAAGGGTGACTCGGGTCAGCGAGGATGGCTTTGGTCTTCTTTGTGACTCTGACCCTGTATCAAAGGGATAACTCTATAAAGTTAATCCCTGCAATTTTGCTATTCCTCTTAACGATGCTGTTTAGTCAATGCTCATTTTTCAAATTAAGGGACCCAAATCAGCAGATAAAAGAGAAAGTTAAAACAGACTCAATAAAACAAGAATAAAAGATTTTCATAAAAGATGTATCAACATTAAAATATCTCAACTTCCGAAATAAATACATTTGTTGGTGGGACTTAGCACGAACAGCATCTGTGTTGGCCTCAAATGTCAAGTTGGTATCAATAATTGAGCCCAGATATTTTTACTGCTGTACAATGTCAACAGCCAGTCCATGGATAAAAACAGGAGAACTCGGCAGAGGCTTCTTCCTGAAATCAATAATCAGTTCTTTGGTTTTCAAGACGTTAATGTTTAGGACGGAGTGCTCACACCAGTAAATAAATTCATTCACCACTGGACCAAGGCTAGTGCCCTTGTCGTTAAGTAGTGAAACAATTACAGAATCATCCGCAAACTTGATTATGTGTCAATCAGCGTTAAGACTGTGGCAATCATTGGTGTATAAGTTAAATAAAAGTTGTGAAAGGACACATCCCTGAGGGGACCCAGTGGGAGATAAAACACCATTTACCCTCACCCTCTGAGATCTATCTGTTAAAAAGTCTAGCCAGCACACAAAATTCTTCTTAATGTTGTGCATGTTGGTAAGACGATCAGCTAAAATGTGAGGCTGTAAACAATTAAAAGCAAGAGAGCAAAACTCTTTGCCCCATCAAGGTGGCCCAACACCAAGTTAAGTAGGGGTGTTGACAGTATCATCAACACCCCTACCCGCCCTGTAGGCAAACTGGAGCGGGTCGAAGCTGCTCCGATTTGCATTCAAGATCTGTGAGGGCAACAGGCTGAAAGTCTTTTGGGGATTTTGATTAATCTTTACAAAGTCTCTTCAGCTCCACAGAGTTCTTTGTCTCTGGAAATACTCTGTTATTGTCCCCGTACCCAAGACAATAACAGAGTATTTCCAGAGACGGGCAACTCTGTGGAGCTGAAGAGACTTTGTGAAGATGAAAGAGAAGATGCCAGCCAGCTGCTCTGCACAGTTCTTCGGAGGTCTACCTCCAAATAGTTGAAATAGTAGCTAAAAGTACTGACTAAACAATGGAAATGTGCTATGTGTGTGTGTCCCTACAGGGCTGTGTGCTGTCTCATCAGCTGCTGGACTTCAGTACTATTTTGTTTATGACAAGAAGAACTTTACTGAAGCCCAAAGATACTGCAGAGAGAAACACACAGACCTGGTCACTGTAGACAGCATGGAGGTTATGAAGATCCTGAACAACACGGCAGATTTAGACAACATGATCTACTCCAACAACAGCTACGTGAGTTCACTTTTCTCTCTTTCATCTCAAAGTCTTTCTGACAGGAGGTTTGAAACCCTCCATAGGAACTGATAACTAAATGTATAGCAGTAAAAAGTAGAATATTTATCTTTGAAATGTAGTAGAAGTCTAAAGTGTTTGGGTTTAACCTTCAGCAGACAGTAATCAAGTTTCCATCCACATGTGAATTAAGTGATATTGAAAGAAAAATTAGAAAAACGTGAAATTTGATTAAATTTCATGTATACTGAATCAAAGTTCATATGTTTGATCTTATCAGATTTCTCTTAATTGGTAAACGGTGTATGTGATAAAAGCCGATGGAAACTTTATTTGCCGAATAAAAAATTAATTGCGATTACGTTTTAGGCCATTTTATGGTTAAACAGACGCACCTGTAAAGGTCAGAGGTGGTGAAGACCGCGCGCCCAATATGCACTACCGGGAGTAACGTTACCGACGCAAATGTTCCTTATCATGCAACGACGGTTTACTACAGCCTGTAGTACGATTGATGGTCAGCCTCAAATTAACTACACATAAACATTTGAATATATTTTTACTCAGAACAACGGCTGTGGATGTTGTTCACCATTACTTCCAATTCAATAAAATTTTATTTACAGTATAAAATCATTACAAGAGTTATCTTGAGACACTTTACAGATAGTAGTAGGTCTAGACCACACTATAATTTACCAAGACCCAACAATTCCAGTAATCCCCCAAGAGCAAGCATTTAGTGTGACAGTGTAGCAGGGCGTAGCAGGGCATAGTAGGACATAGTAGGACGTAGCAGGGCATAGTAGGACGTAGCAGGGCATAGCAGGATGTAGCAGGGCATTGAAGGGTGTAGCAGGGCACTGCAAAGTACATTTATATTAATACAAAAAATACATTTCATTTTCAAGTTTCATGGAACCCTAGTAACATTAACACTATCCTAAATAAAATTGCATAAATTGCATGTAAACATCTCTCAAATTGTATTATTTTTCACTCAAAATTAGCCTCTTTAAGTTACTTCACCATAAACTCCAGTTAAACAATTAAACTCACAATTTGTATTAAGATTCATTCAACAAAATACCCACCGCTAGCAATAGTGTTGAAAAGCAGCATTACTTTCCATAACCAATAGATAGAATAATTAGCCTTTTCACAGGCAATATGCAGTACTCCGCTAGCCTTCTTTTTTTTCTGTGTCTAATTACCCTGTTAGCATATGAATACAGCACCTAGCTAACCCCTTAGCTTTGCGCTTTTAGCATTGATTAGCATGGATGCTAGCAAACTCAAGGCCTTGTGCTAAGGAATGACTCACCATTTTAACGGAATTCACTGCCTTTAACTCCGTGACAACAGTGGATTCAGGAACAACTCTCTTTCACTCTATTTACAACAAGGCATAGCCAGTAATATATTGTATTTAGTATGTAGAATTGATTTAATTCACTAAATGTCTTTCTTTTTCTCTTACCGAGTGAATAACGGCAGCCAGTCTTATGTTCCGATGTAGACGCCAAAAGGGACGTGAGGAGACGTAAATCTAGCAATCTAACGTAGCCTAGTTGATAGCTGATTGGTCAGCTCACAGACCCAAGTTCACCCATTGGCTTATTTACAAGCCCATCGAAGCTAACAAAAAATAAGTAAAAGTTAAAAAGTTTTCCACTATTTTCTCCCATAGCTTTTACCAACTACTTTTGACCACATTTTAATAACTTGGAAAACAAAAGGAATGTCTCAAAATAAAATTAAATAATATAGGAGTGTCATTATTAAGCCTGGGCTTATGGTGTGCGATGGCACTTAAGGCATGTCTTATGTAGCCCAGGCTTAATAATGACACCCCTATATTATTTTATTTTATTTTATTTATAAACATCTAATAATATAATAAAATGTTTATGTCAAGTTGTCATGACAAAGACATCCCATTTTATTTTTTATTAGGACAGATGAAGACATGAAAGGGGAGAGAGAGAGGGAATGACATGCAGCAAAGGGCCACAGGTCGGAGTCGAATCTGCGGCCGCTGTGTTGAGGAATAAACCTCTAGATATGTGCACCTGCTCTACCAACTGAACTAACCCGGCCACGATCCCAAACAAATGTAATGTCAACTTGTCATGACCAAGACATCTTCATGTAATGTCACTATGATTAATGTCAGCTTGTCATTATCAAGACAACCTAAACAATGTCAACTTGTCATGACAAAAACCGAATGACACTTAATGACAGAAGTCCTGAACGTTTATGACTTGTTTATATGACACATTCATGACAAAAACTGAATGACACTTAATGGCATGAAAAACATTTATAACTTATAATTTAAAACGTTTATAATGTTAATGACACGTTCATGACAGTGTCATGTCATGATTATGTCGATACCTTCAAGTAAAGGGTTACCAAACATGGTAACAACTAATGCAGTAAAACAAAACTAAAACATCACAAAACAGTATTTACAACAACAGAGATCTATGTTCTCGAGAAGCTAATTGAAAATCAGTTTCAGTGATCTGAAAATATCGCTGGTAATGAGTGATTAAAAGAGTGTAACAGAATGAAGGAGTCGTAGAGGATCAGACTGATAGTATCAAGACTGGAGATGGAAAGATTAGGTAAACATCTGGTCTTCAACAAAAAGCTAGAGCAGAGTCTAATTCTTTATATCACAATCAGAGAGCCTGGATAGGACTGTACGATGACCATGTCCTGGGCAGCTGGTGGTGGTCACTGTCAGACCCAAGTTTCTACAAACCCGGGGAGACAGAGTTCAGACAATGGTACCCTGGACGACCAATCGCTGGATACACTGACAACGTCTGCGCAGGGATCCAGCATCCTTATGGACTCTGGTACGACCGCAGTTGTGACATCATCCATTATGCAGTCTGCGCAGATGTCAGAGGTGAGAATATTAACTGGTGAAGTTTCTCTTTTCTGCTTCTCTTTGCCTCTTTGTTTTCATTATTCAGGCCTCTGTAGTATCAGTCAGTCACTCCGACAAAAAGTAGCTTTCACACAGGTTAGTGCCGTTCAAAGAGCTTTACAGCTGACTGAGCAGCAGATAAGAAGACGGCAGGAATGAGAGCAGTAAAACAGCTCAGTGGGTCATCAGCATCACCACCAGAGGAACTATTATATTATATTATAGAGATTGGACTCGTGCATGTTCACATGCACACAGCTTACAATATAAACAGAACATGTGTGTTTTAATAACCCTGAGAAAATATTAAAATGTAGAAAAACAACAATATAATCTTGTTTTTTTAGATTGTTTTGTAGATTTAAGGACATTTCTTATTAATGTGGAGAGAGTGTAGGTAAATAATTTTTATTTAATATAAAAAATAATTATTCTTTAGTTTAATGATGTGGTTCTTTATATATCAGTGGATTTATTGTAGATTTTATAAAGACATGAATCACAGATGTGGATGGATGGGAGGTTGTATGTTATGCAGCCTCTACACTTCTCTATGCTTCATTTTCAGGATCAAGTGTGACTTTTGTCATCATCACCATCCTTATGACATGGCCTGAAGCCCAGAGCTACTGCAGAGCTCACTACACAGACCTGGCCAGTGTGAGAAACATGGCAGAGAACCAGAAGGTTCAGGCAATGCTTAAAGTAGGTTTATACTGGTTTGGCCTTTTCAGAGACTCTTGGAAGTGGTCAGATGGAAGTACCTCCTCATTCAGCTTCTGGAAGAAAGGGCAACCTGATAACAACAACGAGACTTGTGTGGCTGCAGACTTCAGCCAATCAGGAGCCTGGGAGGGCTGGTCCTGTGACATGGAGAGAGCGTTCATTTGCTACGGTCCAGGTGAGTGCTAACCCGGGATTCAAACACCTTTTACATTTATATTCAGGTTTACTTTTAGCATCACATGAGAATAACACAAAAACAAGAGAAAACATGAAGTTGTGGAGAGTAAATGTGAACATGATGATGTGGATCATTTCCATGAAATAGTTAGTAAAGTTAGCATGCAGTGGTGATCAGCTGCAGATGATCACTTAGTGTTGAATCTATTGTTTAAACTGATGATGAGGAATGAACAGGATGTTGATTATTATCCACACAGAAATGTTTGAACTTATGAAGTTTGTTTGATTTTTACAAAGTGGTTCCTGTTTCAAAGAAAGTGCTGAAAGTGAAGTTTGAGAACAAGAAGAATCTGGATCTGAATGACCCTGCTGTGATGGAGGCCATGTTGAAGCAGGTAAATCATGTTTTATACGGTTTTACCTTCATGAAAAAAACAATCAGATAAGATAAGTTTTGTGTCTCAGCTGAAACAGAAGCTGAGGGCCCAGGGGCTGGACGACAACATCAAACTGAGCTGGAGGAAGCAAGCCGATGGAAACGTTTTCCACAAGGAAGACAAGAAGACAAACAAGAGGAGGAGGAAGAGGGAGGAGCTGTAATGTTGAGTTGCTGCGTCTGTTTTCATCAGAGAAAAGTCTGGTTCTTTGCAAGCAGAAATACTAAATATATTCACAGCTTCTAGCTTCTCAAATATGAAGATTTTATGCTTTTCTTTGCCATTTTTGGTATTAACCTTAATATATTTGAGCTTCAGACTGTTAGAATAAAACAAGTCTTTAGTATTTATCTGATTTATCAGCTTTGGGGAAATATAACAGACATGTTTTACTGATTTACTGTTTAAAATCTATTTTGATGATAATATGTCTTTCTTTGTTTGAGTGAGTGTAAAGGGTTTTTCACACGGGGAGCGACCCTTGGCCTGTGTAGTCGCGTCATGTGAAGGACAACGCTCCGTGAGTAAACGCCAGGCGATCAATGTGTGGTAACCATGGAGATACTGTATCCCTGCCGTACAACTGGATGAGATCAGCTGACTGTGGTTTCATATCTCCCTAATCGCATAGTGGTAATCATGGTCATTCCTAACAACAGACAGTTATTGTTGATAGCTGAAGTTAGCTACATTAGCATAGTTAGCTACATTAGCATAGTCATAATTACGGACATCTTGTGCCGATGCTCTGACAAGCAGAAGCTCCGCTGTCTCTGTTCTGATAACTCTTTAGAAAATACTTTTATATTTTAGTGAACTCACAAACAGAACAATCTCTTATATTGATTTGTGCGTCACTCACGTAGAGAAAAGTTCAACACAGTTCAACTCTTGCAGCGTGCGGGCGTTGTAGAAATATTTTATTTTATAATGTGTGTAAGTGCTTGTTGCAAAAGAGCTGTGTTGGTCATTGAGGAAGTGGTTAAAAGTACTCCGGTTACCTCTGATGCAGAAAGTTCAGCTTAAGTCATAAAAATAGTTAAGGCTGTTATGGCATAAAGGGGCATTGTTTGAAGGTTGTGAGAACGGAAGAGGAAGTTGCACCACACGAAGGCCCCGACCTTTGTGTGTGTGTGTGTGTGTGTGTGTGTGTGTGTAAGATAACGATAACAGTTTCTGCCTAGGAACAAGAAGACACCCCCCTGTGAGGATAGGATAAAAGCTTGAGGGAGAGAACAGATTGGAGCTCATAATTCGGAGGACATCTTGGTGGACCAGCTCTGACTTGATGTCTGTAGCTAGGGAAACTTAGTCTCTGTTTGTGAACCCACAGCTGTGTTATAACTCTTATGCTGGACTCAGTAAACTTTGCTTAACTGAACTCTTGGTCTCAGATTGATCCTTGTGTTCTGGGAAACTTAAGTGCAATGAAAGAAGGCGCGATAATGAATGAATCAGAGTCAGATTTGACAGGCCTTAGGGCCTCATTTGGACAAATTCCTTACAGCGTGTGCGTGTGACGAGCACGAGCGCAACAGTGTCTTGGGGTTGCACCCTCTTGTCGCGTCACCTGTAAAACCGCCCCCCGCCCCATCTGCCCACTTGCCTCTCATTGAAATGAATTACGAGGCGAGACAATCACTCCCCGTGTGGAAAGGCCTTAAAAATGCGCCTCACTGTGAAGAGTCAGAATATCTTTAAATGAGTGATATAGCAGATAATCATGTGAATATATTAGTGTTTTGCTGTCACCTTCAGGGATATATAAAATAAACACACACAATCTGAAGATGTTTTTACAGTTTCAGCCGTGATCCAGAATGAAAATCTGCAGAATTAAACCGATTGTTTATCAGGTTGGAGGTATTTTAACGTTCTGAATTTTATTTTAATTTGTTTAAAATCTGAGTAATATTCTCTCTGCAGATTCTGTGTGGCTCTGGTTATTAGAGATGCAAACTTTAAACATTTCTCTAAAACTTGATGTGACTGTAACATCTTCCAGACAGAAACACTAAATATATTCACAGCTTCTCAAACAGGAAGATTTTATGCTTTTCATTGTTTTTTTCATTATTTGATCATAAACTTAATATATTTGTTAGAATAAAACAAGACTTTAGTATTTATCAGATTTATCGTCTGTGAGGAAATATAACCGACATGTTTTACTGATTTCTGATATTTTATGTTTATGTTTTTCAGTTTGTGGTGGAGATGTTTTAACATTAACATTATTTCATTTGTTTAAAATATAAATTATGTTTAGTTTTGAATATTTAAAAATCTATTTTCATCAGACTAGTGCTGCGTTCCAGGTAAGCCGTAACTCGTGTTTTCACAACCTTCTCTTTGATATCAAAATACACATCAATATTTGTACAATACAAAGACATAAAACGTTTGTTTAAAGAAGCCCTGGGTTTGGATTCAATGTAAGGGATTCCCTCTGCCATTTTCAATTCACCTTCAACATTCACAAGTTCCCTGGATCGGCAGTCAAACAATAACTTACTACCTGTTAACTAGTACCAGATGGTTGTTCTCCCAGTTACAGTTGTTGACGTCACACACACATAAACAACAATGGCGCCCCCTGTTGATGCTGTACAGACGCCGGTGATTAACGTAAAGTAATTTGGCACATTGTAATCAAAACAATACACATATGATTGTGTACTAATGTAGCGCAGCGCAAATTCTTTCAGGAAGACCTAAACAGTAGCCTAATCAGTCCCTCCTAAGCGAATCAGCGCTGGAGGCGTTCACCTTCTGATAATCCAATCAGGATCGGCCAAGGATCCCATAGACCGATCACAGCGGTACATCACCGCTTTAAAAGCTGCTTCTCTCCCTGTGCTATCAGCTGTCATTTCAGGAAGTTGTCCCTCCTCCTCCCTTTCTGCCTCCCGTCCTAGGGGTTTCTCCGGCTGTCGCTCCGATGCCTTCTCGGTCTGGTTTCTGGTTTTCTCCGCCACCACCGGTGTCTGGAATCCATCGGGGGATTACATCTTGGTTCCCTACCTCTACATTAAATGTATTAATATATTAAATGTATTAATAATTGATGGAATTCAATCTCCAAAACATTGTAACCTACATGTGTCGTAGCCTACATTAAACCTTTTGCATATCTGCAAACAAGTCTCTCCTGATTGAACTACAGGTTATGTTTATTAAATGAAGCCCAAATTATGTCACTGACTACAAATCGCTAGTATCAGCTAGCGCTAGCTAATGTTGACGTTAGTTAGCCTAACCTGAATCCTGCCAACGCCACAATGTTTAGCTAGCCAGCTCGTGACTTTAGCTGGAACGCTACCAAGTCGTGAGTCGTGACTTGAAGTTGTAACTTAAGGGCTAAAAATTGTGTCTGGAACGCAGCACAAGTCTCTTTCTTCATGTGAGAGTAATATTATAAAGTAATTATATAGATTTTTGTTCTGTCACCTTATTAGAGATGCAAACTTTAAACATTTACCTAAAGTTAGTCATGAGAATTGTTCTGTGTCAGAAACATCTTCTAAACTAAAATACTAAATATTTACAGCTTCCAGCTTCTTCAAGATGAACATTTAAGGATTTTTATTTGTCACATATATATTTTAGTAAGAAATAAGAGTTTTTTAAGAGTGAATTTGAATACAAATTGTTTTGTTCTTATGAATTTAATAAAGCTGTGAAAAAGATGAACTAACAAAAAGAGTTTGAATCTTTTCTTTAACTATTTAAAACACGAGTTGGTGGTTAGCAGTTTCTATTCGTTGTGTTCTTGCATTGAACAAAAAGAAACATTCTTTAATTCAGAGAAACAAAGTGTCAAACACATGATGACTTTGTCTCTTACCTGTATTCTGTTACCAGGTGTGTCTCTAGGATGTGTGATGGTGTTATTCCTGTCTCTTACCTGTATTCTGTTACCAGGTGTGTCTCTAGGATGTTAGCCCAGATCTTGCCAGCAGAGGGCTCTCTCCCTCTCTACATTATACCGGGCCAGTGATTCCCAACCAGAGGAAGATAGGGACAGATTGCAGAGCAGCTCAACTCATTTACAGTTGTTCTCAGTCGCTTTGGTAAATTTCTTGAGTCACTTGTGCACAAGATGAAAGCAAGTTATCATAGTTTTGGTCAAATTGCAATAGCTTTTGTACATGTATATGTAAATCCCGTCTTTCACTACTTTCAAAGTGGTTTGTTATTATTGTTTGACTGCCACAGAGGAGCAGCAGAATATCCGCGGCCAGGAATATCGTGTGCACTCTAAAATAGTCGACAGAAGGATATAAACTTCCAGTGAGCAGGTATCTCGGTCTGCAGCTCTTGGTCAAAATAAAAATTAATAACTCAGCTGTTTTCATATCAGATGACAGATGCTTGCTTGAGTTTGGTTAATGATGAAAGGGAAGAAGTCTACATGATTAGTAGTGAATACAGTTTAAATATTATCACATTAAATGTTCTTCTTGAATCTCTTTTATATCCAAACTAAATAAACTGGTGTTGGAACTGATATTTCAGAAATGGGATCCAATCAGAACCTTGAGAATCTGAATACATTTAGGAATCATTGGCGATACCCAGCCCTAGTATTTTCATATTGCATTTGACCAACACACTTGTGTACAGTCTCGCAAAGCTCCCAGGTGTTTATGTGGCCGCCAATTTTTGTGAGTTTTCGTATATATTGAGGCCGTCAAAAATGTGCCCAAGGGCTAAAACCCATTAGGGGGCGCTATAGAGCAACCATACCACTCCCAAGCCTAAATGTGAATTCAGATGAAAGAGTTTACTATTGTGCACATGGCTGCAAAAGTTTGAGAGTTTTCGCGCATCCTAAAGTCCTCAAAACAAGTGTTCATAAAATGAAGATTTTTTCACAAAAACCAAGATATCGGAAATTTTAGAATTTCGTAATTTTTTCTAAAAATAGCACCATGGCCTTCAAGATGAGACCTATGTTCCCTCAAAAGTTGGTATATTAAGTTATTACTTTTGACGGAATTAAGGCGCACGTTAGGGGGCGCTATGGAGCCCCCTGGCAACACCTGAGCCCAATCACTACAGAACTTTGCAATTTTCACCAGTTGTGACGTGTGCATTCTAAAGCCCTCAAAAATGCGACGAAGGACTCGGAAAAATAATAATAATCTGACCAAAAACAATAGGTTCCTTCGCACGAAAGTGCAAGGTCCCAACATGCTTGGGCCCTAAATATACTATAGTTATGCCAAAAGTGTACCCGGGGTCTGTGAAGGGACAGGTCAGGCAGTGAGGCAGCAACCCATGCAGCACCGGCCGCTGTCACTGAGCTCATGAACTCAGACACACAGTCAATCACATACATTTTCGTAAAATGGCACATATTTGACCTTTACATAGTTGATATCTCACATAAAAAAGTCTCACAAGTGAATTTAGTAATGAAATAATAGACGAACAATTTATAACATTGTAGTGTCTGAAATATGAGACCTGCTGTCTCGTCTCCAGTGTGTGTAAGTGCTTTGCTTAACCAATCAGTGCGCATCTCATCTAAATATTCATGAGCAGGCCATATTCGGAAAAAAACCTCTTGTTTCAATCCAGGCCCATTTAACAGGGTAGCATCAATACCCATAGAACAGCACCAGGGCCATTTTCAGCCCAACCAATATTGAATAGCCCATTAGAAGACCTTAAAGTAATGGATCGGAGTAATCTCACCCTAGGGTCCTTTGCACCATGACCTTGAGCCAAACACCCCCCCAGAAGCTTTTTTCACCTGGGTCTAACATTGGGAGAGTTAGCATAGAGTAGCGTTATCAGCTGAATAGCTTAGTGCAGGGTCTAATGGACCCACGTTTGTATCTCGTAAATGACCCCACTAATAATGCCCAAAAATGATACCAAACTTCTACACTAGTACAAATAGGTTATGCTCTCATAAAACAATGAATTGGAAAGTTTGTAAGTACACCAGAAGTTTATGAACACTTGCCTGCTTTCTTCTGCTCTCTGTTGCTGATGCTGCTGTCTGCAGTTAGACGAGTGCTTAGGGGCCGTCTACAAATTACAACAACGAAAAGAGATACAACAAAAATATTTATTAATTTAATGATTAAATAAGGTAATGTCTCCAAACTTACCTCAGTTATTACTTGTCTCCTGCTAGTTATACTACAGCACTTACAAAAAAAAAAAAGTTAAATTAAAAAATATTTTTGTTGTATCTCTTTTCGGTGTTGTAATTTGTAGACGGTCCCTAAGCACTCGTCTCACAGAAGCAACAACAGCAGAGAGCAGAAGAGAGTAGGCAAGTGTTATTTACATAAACTTTCGGTGTACTTACAAACTTTCCAATCCATCGTTTTATGAGTACATAACCTATTTGTACTACTTGTAGACGTTTGGTATCATTTTGGACATTATTAGTGGGGTCATTTAAGAGATACAAACGTGGGTCCATTAGCCCCTGCGCTAAGCTATTCAGCTGATAACGCTACTCTACGCTAACTCTCCCAATGTTAGACCCAGGTGAAAAAAGCTTCTCGAGGGGTGTTTGGCTCGAGTTCATGGTGCAAAGGACCCTAGGGTGAAATTACTCCGAACCATCACTTTAAGGAACAGCGTGAAATACTCTATATAACCATTCTATCACACATTTAAAGTTGATGTTTTGTTTTGGACAGTGAATCTGAAATCTGCCTAGCAACAGCAGCGTCCTTTTCCTTTGCCCAGAGTAACATCTGTGGAGAGGGGGGAAAGGGGGGTGTATTTGTTACCATGGCCTTGCCAGGAAATACCCAGAGCAACATCTGTGGAGAGAGGTGGTCTTTGTTACCATGGCCTTCGCAGGAAATGCCAAGGGTAACATTACACGACATGGGTACAGTTGGAACAAAAAGGCTCCTTGTGTTTATGAGCCAAATGTGGCAAATTTTAACTAATTATGGATGTAATTAAATATAAATATTTTGGTAATGACGTAATAGAAGTGCCATGAAAAATGACTTGTTTTCAGTCCTAGTTTTGGTGTGGTGATGGAATAAAGCAAAGTGGACCAACTGGACCCTGTTTTGCCCAAACCTTGTGTGCTCAACTGGATGTCATTAATAATTTAATAATTTATAATCTTTATTGATCCCCAATGGGGAAATTACAATTTACACTCTGTTATTATTAATGTAATGTTAATTGGAAATGTTCTGCTGTCTTTATAACTTTTGACATTTCTCTTTTAGCCCCTGCCCCCTTAAGACACTTTGCCAGGTCGCTATTGCAAATAAGAATCTATTCTTATTGACTTGCCTGGGTCAAGAAAAATTAAATTAAAATACAAAAACCTATTTGTTTATGGCTGTATGCCAACAAAATGGCATAAAACATGTTTTAGAAAAAGAGGAACCTTTTCTTTTCTCTATTGTGCCCACTATTTGCCTAACATGTAAATAGTTGTTATGATCGCATCAAAATCTCTATTTTTAAACCACTAAGAAGGCTTGACACAACATGATACTTTGCTCCAAGTATCACCAGGGGCTCTACACCTTAACCCTTGTGTGGTCCTTCGTGTCACTTGTCACTAGTTTATTTACTTTTCAAAGGGTTTTTATTCAAAATAGATTCAAAGTTGATTTCAGTTCATTTCATTTCAGTTCATTTCAGTTCGTAACATCATCTCACATCTCACACAGCACATAAGTATCCCAAAGGGTTTTTATTCAAAATAGATTCAAGGTTCATTTCAGTTCATTTCATTTCAGTTTCACACATTTCAAAGACAACTTTCTCGTCGTCGTCGCGTTGTGCACCGGGTCTGTTGGGACCCTCATGTGTATCATTTCACGTCAACTGTGTGTGCCAGGGTGTTTGTGGGCCGGGTGCGTAACATCATCTGACATCTCACACAGCACATAAGTATCCCAAAGGGTTTTTATTCAAAATATAATAATAATAATAATAATAATAATAATAATAATAATATAAACATTTCAGTTCATTTCATTTCACACATTTCAAAGGCAACTTTTTCGTCGTCTTTGTCGTCGTAATTTGGTGTCAGGCCGCAGGCAATTACTAGCGCGACTCCCGACACACGTGTGTTTTGTTTGCAGCTCGCTGGTTTTTGTCGCAGCGCAAAAGGTCGAAGCTCAAACTGGCGCCGCGTGAGCCAAGAGTCTATGCTGTCTCGCGCAGTCCGCGCAGCAGGCTCACGTGCAGCTCCTTCAGATGTATCTCTTGCAGCCGCCGCACACCGTGTGCGTCTTGCGCTCCGTCGGCTTTGGACAGAGCTGACACCTCTTTCGCTTGCTGGTCACTCTCTGCGCCCTCGGATGCACATCCTCGTCGGTGTCGTCATTCTCGTCGTTGAGGTCGCCGGCGCCCGATGAGGCAAACCTCGTCGCCACGGCTTTGACGAGCGCGGTGGACACCAGCGTGCGAGGCAGACGCTGCCGTCTCGCGATGAGCGGAGTCACAAGCGCCCTGCCCAGCTGCTTGAGGAAGGCGCGCCTCTTTTCGAGCTTGCCGCGCCTCCACTCAGGCCTGAGCTCTCACCAGAGCACAAAGGAGTTGTAGGCGGACACATCGAGGATGTTGTGGAACACGGCGAGGGGCCAGCGCGCCGTCTTCCTGCGGCAGCTGTACGTGCCGACGAGCTTGTCCAGGTTGTCCACGCCGCCCCTGGTGCTGTTGTAGTGCAGGATGATGTCGGGTTTGGCGTGCCTGGCGGCGCTGACTCGCGCAGCCCGCGTGTGCAGCGTGCTCAGCAGCACCACGTTCCTGTTCCTCTTGGGTACGTAGGACACCAGAGTGACGATGGTCACGGTGAAGGCGAACTTGGACGAGAGGGCCAAGGGCAGCCCGGGCCTGTTTTTGGCTATCGTGCCCACCACGGTGAGTTCCCTGTCGTGGAGGAGCTGCCGGGCCAGGTAGTAGGAGGTGAAAAAGTTGTCGCTCGTCACATTGCGGGGGCCCGTCAGCCCCTCAGTCAGGTCCATCACCACCCGCGCGCCCTGATTCCTCTCTGGCTCGCCGCTCACAGACTTGCCCGTGTAGCTGGACACAGCGTCGCAGGCGGCCCACACCTTGAATCCGTACTTGCCGGGCTTGCTGGGTATGTACTGGCGGAAGGAGCATCGACCTTGTTGTTGTTGTTGTCGTCGTCGTCGGTGTCGTCGTCGTTGTTGTACGTGTCGTCAAAGAAGGAGAATGACGAGGACACAGGGAAAGGACTCTGAGGGAGCCGAATAAAAGTGAAGAAACGAAATGAGAACAAGAATAAGATAAAAATGAACAAGGACAACAAAAATAAAATCTTTAAAAACATCCGTGTGCGCATACGCACACACACACAAAAGCATTCTAAACTATGAGGTAGACGAAAAGAAACGGCGCAAAACAAAGCTAAAACCCACACAAGACAAACTACACGCGTGCCCCAGAGGGTCAGTCTGGCAAATCTTTGATGGACTCCGATCTATTTATTGCGTGCAGAGGGAATTTGAAGGACAACCGTTTATCCTGCACTCCCACCTCGAAAGGGAACCAGCTGCTTGTCCACGGTCACGTCCGGGCGCGGGTTGTAGAGGCGAGGCAGCCGCTGTGCTCACTCGTCCCACACGTCTCGTATGGGCGCCAGTTTGTCCGAGGCTTGTCTGGCGGCTCCCGAGAACGTGTGGAACCGTTTGATTGGCATCGTGGCGCGGAAAATGGCCCTGCCGCTCTCCTCGTGCCACAGGCTCTCCAAGGCCACGTTTCGGGACCTGTACACACCGGCGAGGATCAGCAGCCCCATGTAGCCGCAGAGGTCCGTGGCGTCCATCGATTTCCAGTCATTACCGAATTTCCTTAGGCCCTCGAGGTTCGTGGCGGCCAGCACAATGTCTATTATTCGCGGTGTGACAAACAGGTCGAACACCAAGAGTATGTCGTGGACTCGCGTGGCAGCATACTCCGTGGGACCCGGGCTCTGTGGAGGAGTAGCGTGTGTGTGGTCCTCTCCTTTGTCTTCTTGTTCTTCGGTGCCGCGGCGATGAGTTTCACGGCCACGGGGTTGATACGTGTCCGAGGACCATTCGATTTCACCATTGCTTGACACAAACGTTTCCCTCTCCTCGTCCTCCTCGTCTTCTTTTCCCATTTCTTGTCCACCCTCTTGTTCTGCGTTGACTCCTTGTTCTTCTCGGTTGTCTTGGTTGTCGTCTTCTCCTTCGTCGCTGCAGCCTTTTTCGGACTTGCACTTGTTTTCCTCGTCAAAGTCGCTGTGGTGGTGGTGGTGGTCGTCTTCTTCGTCTTTGTCTTCGTCGTCTTCTTCTTCGTCTTCTTCTTCTTGTTGTTCTTCTTGTTCATCTCCTTCCTCTTCTGGGACATTGCATCTTGCGATGCAGAAACCCTGATGCAGGTTGAAATCTAGAGTCATAAGACGGGCCATGCTGAACCAAGAACAAAATGTACAAAAGTCCAGAAGCAGAGATGAAAAACAACAAGACAAATGTGCACAGAGAATGTTTGTTTGTTTGTTTGTTTGTTTGTGTAATAAAAGTGTATTAGTAGGACAAGGTCAAGCCTTGGATGTTGAATACAGGACACAGGCCGTAGAGACCCCAAGGCCGAGGCCGCGGTAGTAGAGAAATACCATTGAATACTGGCCAGGGTCGCAGAGCCCCGAAGGGTCAGGGCCACGGTAGTGGAGAAATACTATTGAATACAGCAGTGGTTCCCAACCTGGGGTCCGGGCACCCCCAGGGGGGGCGGCAAAGATCACAGGGGGGCGCGAGTCTTTATCTGGTTTGAGGTTGAGGTAAAAAAAATGTTTTGCACATGTTAAACAAATTATAATACACTAGAATATCTAATGTATACAAAAGTCTGTATGAAAACTATATATTTTCTTGTATCCTCAATTTTCCTGCCGCCACGGCATCACTATTTTATGAATGAAACATGCCGGAGAAACAGTGCTGATAACTCCTCTGTATCAAAAAAGAAAGAGAGGCTCTATCTCGAGAGTTACCTCAACTTCGGTTTTGGGTGGGGGGGGCTCAGCTTTTCTTAGACATGAGTAGAGGGGGCGCCAAGGAAAAAAGGTTGGGAACCACTGGAATACAGGACGGGTCCGAGAGACCCGAAGGCCAGAGCCACAGTGGTAGACCTGACATGAAATGAAACAAGCGTGGGTCCGAGAGACCCAAAGGCCAGAGCTGCGGTAGTAGAGAATTACCATCGAATAATGTATGGGTCCGAGAGACCCGAAGGCCGAGGCCGTGGTAGTAGAGGAATATGATTGAATACAGGACGGGTCCCAGAGACCCAAAGGCCAGGGCCGCGGTGGTAGACCTGACATGAAATGAAAGCAAGTGTGGGTCCCGGAGACCCGAAGGCCAATGCAAAAAGTAAAAAAATGAACAACACAAGGGTTAACCAAAAGCATCGACAACATTGTTTGTGTACACAGATACTTTTTGACTTGCGAGATTGCGCCGAGCAGAAAAACCAACAGCTACAGTGAGTTGTTAAAACTGTTTTTTAGTAAACTCTGTGAACACAAACAATGTTAATGCTGGTTCGTGTGTAGAGCCCCAGGTGATACTTGGAGCAAAGTTTCATGTTGTGTCGAGCCTTCTTAGTGTTTTAAAAATAGTGATTTTGATGCGATCATAGTAGTGCCCCTAGCACTCCCATTCAAAAGGCCATTAGACCGAAAATGAGAATACGGTCAATCTTAAAAGTGGCGTTTCCGTCCTAATTATGCTTTTAAAATTCGACTTGTGTACATTCACAGAAAGACCCTAAGTTGCATTTTGGCAAGTGTTACGCTTTAAGACACTTTGCCCGGCCGCTATTGCAAATAAGAATCTGTTCTTTATGACTTGCCTGGGTTAATAAAGATTAAATTAAAATAAAAAAAAACCTATTTGTTTATGGCTGTAGTCATCAAACAGGTTTTAGAAAAAGAGGAACCTTTTCTTTTGTCTATTGTGCCCATTATTTGCCTAACATGTAAATAGTTGTTGCCTGCAACCAAAGAATACGGAGGTGTTATATGAGTATACAATGAGTTATATGAGCAGCGACCTGTCTGAAGTCACACAAACTTCTTCTGCTCATCATGGCTGCATCAGGTGATTATTTATAAGGTGTTATAAATCTTTATAGTCTTTTATTAAACATCTATATATCCTTGTGGCTACAGAACTCTTATCACATTTTATTCATTTATTTGCAAATCAAATCCACAAATAAATGAAGTACAGCACAGTTAATCATTAGTTACGTTATGAGCTCCTTCTTGTGAAATAATTCTTGTCACAACACAGCAGAGGGCTCGGCCCAGTTAACTTTAAAAGAGACGATGAAAGTCATGCTCATACCGTGAAACACCCTGGAGGGAACTGTGCCTAGGTTCATACATAACATGTACTATTTAAATATACTATTACTTTTGTAATTATAACTTTATTCATCTTACAGCGGTTTGTTCTTTATATTGTTCTTCTAGAGTGTGTGAGTGTGTTTGTGGGTGTGTGTGTGTGTGTGTGTGTGTGTATATATATATATTTATTTTTTTATGTTGTCATTAAGCTTCATATTTTCATTGTATTCCTTATATATTCGTATGTACTGTATATACTTTATTTGTGTGAATGCTGATTCAGCAGCTTTCACCGTATTGTCATCATTTGCTGAGTCATGCATATTCAAGTCTTATTTTACAGATTTATACTCAATTTAAACCTTAAAGAGCCCCAATTATAATACTTTTCCACATCATATTTGTTGTGTTGGGGTCTACTAGAATATGCTTACATGTTTTGAGGTTTCAACAACTTTGTCGTTCTGCCCGCTGCTGCAGCGCCTTCACCTGAAACACTGAGCACTTGGCCCGCCTTCCTGAAAAGCCAAGTCTGCTCTGATTGGTCAGCTGGCCCACACTGTTGTGATTGGTCAACCAAATTACAACAAGCCACTGGGTCTCTATATACAGTCCAACCACATACTAGGTTTGGACCCAGTGTTGTCACTTTGTTGAAACTACTCAGGATCATTCTCTAAAGGTTGGGGTCACTTTATTTAGTCCAACAAAATAACATCAAACATGTTTTTGAAAAAGCGGAACCTTTGCGTTTCGCCTGAAAAGTAAATTATTGTGTCTTCTGACTCATTTCAGTTGTTCTTTGCTTTCGTCTAAAGTAAAAAATGTTCACCATAAATGTTTTCTGTGTGGATAAAATTTGAAAATATGTGAGATTCAATTTCCACTGCAGCCATGAAAGCTGGTCAGGGGTAAACAAAGGTGACAAGGATACGGTTGACCTCCAACCCTAAATGTCATTAGCCTAATAAAATCACAGAAGGAGGGACAGCTTTGCATTCTATATACCTGTATTTCATCTCTTTAATATCAACCTTTTTATTGATTTTTTAAGAGGCTGTCGTTGTGTAGCTTAGCCTTTCTAGCATTTTGCAACCTTTTCAATTTATCATCAAGCGCTTTTGCAGTGAGCTCAACTAACGTTATTGTTTTTATAGTTTGTGTTCCAGTAACTACGCACTCTACTGGGTTTACTAGCGGTAATTTTACGCACAACTTCTATTCTATTACATACACAAAACAATTATATAACCCTAAAAGTTGGGAAAAGTCCAATAAAAGCAGAAAAGTGTCTCTTTAAAATGTTCCACAACTTTCACTCATAGGTTTATACAAACTCATATAAGTTTTATACAACTTGTAATTAGGGCCCGAGCGAAGGCCCTATTGAAACTGAAGGAATTATTATTATTTTCCCGTCAAATGAATTGCCTTTTTGAGGGGCTTAATATATTCAAAAACTCACCAAATTTGGCAGTCGCATCAAGTCTGGTGAAAATATACGTATTTTAAGGGTTTCGGGAATAGGCGCACATAAATGGCTCGCTAGCGCCCCCTAGAAAGATAAGAAAACTGAGCCCCTGCAGTGCGTTTAACGTAGACTCACGAAACTTGGTACACATATGTAACATGTCAAGATGTACAAAACATTTCATTAGAGCCATACCCTAAACCCAACAGGAAGTCCGCCATTTTGAATTAAATGTTCGAAATTAGTGCGATTTTGGCCATTTCCACATGTCGTACTTTAACGAACTCCTCCTAGAGATTTCATCCGATCAACTTCAAACTCGGTCTGTGCCATCTTAAGACGTTAAAGATGAAAAGTTGTTAAAATAAAAACTTTTCGTCATTGGGCGTGGCCGTGGCGGGGCAGGAAGTGGGTGTAACTCGAGTGTACGTTGTCCGATTACCTCGAAACTTTTCAGGATTCATAAGAGTCCAACCCTGAGGACAAATAAAGGCCAATATTTACTTAAAGTCATAGCGCCCCCTAGTGGCAACAGGAAGTAGGCCTAAAAGTCAAGGTGCTATTCTTTAACGAACTCCTCCTAGAGATTTCATCCGATGGACTTCAAACTTGGTCTGTACCATCCCAACACCTTAACGATGAAAAGTTATTAAAAGAAAAACTTTTCTTCAGACGGTGTGGGCGTGGCGTGGCGGCCATTTTGAGTGTTTAGCGATGAACAAAGAAGTTGTTGTAACTTGAGTGTACGTTGTCGTATCTGCCCGAAATTTCTCACGATGGACAAGGGTCCAGGCCTGAGGACACCTACAGGCCAAAATTAACCTTTGGTCATAGCGCCCCCCGCTGGCAAGAGGAAATGCGCCTTATATGACAAACATCATCCGATTTGCATGAAACTCAGAATGTGTGGTCTACGTGTGATACTGAGCCGCCCCCCATAATATGACCACGCCCACTTACTCAGGCCACACCCCCTTTCTTAACATTTGAACCGTTTAAGGTAGAGTCTTGTGTGAGGTGTCATTGAACTCAGCAGAGACTTCGTTTTTAATTGGTCATGTTTGACCCGCCCCCTATGTTCAAGCCACGCCCCCTTTTATTACTAATGGCCCGATTGATGTAAATACTTGTGTGAGGTATCATTGAACTCAGCAGAGACTTCCTTCTTCATTGGTGATGGTTTGGCCCGCCCCCTATGTTCAAACCACGCCCCCTTTCATACATGCTGACCCATTTAAGGTAGAGTCTTGTGTGAGGTATCATTCATCTCAGCAGAGGCTTCATTTTTAATTGGTGATGGTTGGACCCGCCCCCTATGCTTTTGCCACGCCCCCTTTCACAGCTAATGAACCATATGACGTAGAGTCTTGTGTGAGGTATCGTTGAACTCGGCGGGGAGTTCCCTTTTCATCGGTGACGGTTTGTGGCGTCTGAGTGCCGCGCAAATGCACGGTCGCAAGGAGCGGCGTCCGCCGGTAACCCCGACGTGCGCAGAGGCGCGAGGGCCCGTCCACCGCTGCTTGCAGCTTTAATTTATTTTCATATTTTTTTAAATAATGAACAAGGCGGATTGAGATTTCCTAATTTGACCTATTTCCCCATCTTACTCAACTACTTCTTTATCCAAATTCAGTTGAGCATGAGCATTACACAATCTTTCATACAATATTGGAATTATTCAACTTTTTGCAGACAGACATTCATAATAATTAAAACCATTTCCACTTTAGAATAGAACAAATCGTTGTTGTCCACCAGGGTGGACATTTCTCTTTGGCTCACCAGACCTACAAGACAGATAAACATACAGGCAACATCTCAGACATAGGAGTATAAAAAAAGATTAAATGAAAAATATCAGGATTAAAAAAAAAAAAAAAAAATAAATATGCTTAAATACCTTAAAATAGCAGCTCAATTTGATGTTGTCACTTGATTTGGTTGAGGATACTGATGGAATTTGGAATAAAGGATTTTTTAAAAACACTTTTTGCCAGAGGACCTTTGGAGCACTACCCAGACTTCAAGAGCTCAAACTGGCTGGAAAGAGGGTGTGTACTATCTGCAGTGATTTTCCTAGCTTTCTTCCTCATTCTGTCAGTACATATTTGGGTCAGGAGTTTTGGGGTTTATCCCAATATTTTGCTAGCAATTAACACTATCCTGTTAAGCTTGTTCTTGAGTTTGTAGCTTAAATGGCCAAACCAAGCAGAAAGGTTAAAAAAAAAAATAACTTTCAATGTGTGTGGTGTATACTAGCTCAGTAATCTGAGCATTGATACCCAGACAGCTCAGTCTTCTGGGGTGACTGGGTCATTGTGAGCATTTCTTAAAAATATAATCTGTTTTATCTGAAAAACTCAGATGATTTTCAAGAACCGTACCTAGGTACTTAAAAGTTCCCACTCCATTAAGTAAAACTGGCTCTGTTGTTGGGTCTTGTTTTTTGCAAAAGAGTAACTCGTTTGTCTTTGCCACATTGATCTCTAGCTCGCTTTCATTGCACCATGTTTCAAGGGCGTTTGTGGGCTAGATAGGAGGCCTCACCAAGGGGGTCAGTTTTTTGTAAGAGGCCTACTAAGGCCATGTTATCAGCGTATTTTATCAATTTAAAAAGGTGCTATTATTTATAGAAAACTCATTTGTGAATAGAGAGAAAAGCAAGGGGGAAAGAACGCTGCCTTGTGGGCAGCCTGTATGGATGGTATGCCCTCCTGACAAAATGCTATTTATACATACTCTGAGGGCGACAGGAGAGAAAAAGAAAAAGAGCCCAAAAGTCTCTGATCCAGAGACTTTTGGGCTTGGACAGAGATTGGGCTTGGACCCAAATGCAGTTAGAGGTGATATATTAAACAAAAAGAGTCTTACACAAAATGTCCTCAGGAAGGCAGCCAGGCTGGAACAAACAAAAAACAGAATCCACAACAGAACACACAGCAACAGAAAACAATGAACCGACAACAGACTAAGACAGAACAGAGACTAAATAGACCAGGTAACAAGGACTAACAAGACAGAACAGAGGCTAAATAGACCAGGTAACAAGGACTAACAAGGGACAGGTGAAACAAGGCTGGGAAACAGGTGAAACACATTAGGGCAATCACAAGGGAGAGAAAATACAGGAAGTCAAATAAGACAAGACAAGAGAGAAAACAGATTTCAAAATAAAACAGGAAACAGAACATAACAGAAACTCACAATCATGACAACTCTCTATCTTGTATTCAATTTTTGCCTTGAGGATACCCCCCGCCCCCTTAATTGTTTCATTTTTTCCTGCACTAATTCCATATTGCCTAAGCAAAAGGCAATCTCTCTTTCATTAAGACAGGTTTTCAATTGTTTGGAAACCCAGGGTTTATTATTTGGGATTATTTTAATAGTCTTTGTTTCAGACACACAGAATGTAATGTATGAAGTTCATTCCCATCCTGGCAGGATTCAAAGAAGGTGTCCCAATTTGTGTTGTCAAAGCAGTCCCTGAGTTGATCTTTGTTTATTTCAGACCACACCTGTATCTGGCTGGTTTCGTCCTTTTGAGCATAGCTTTATAGTTAGGCAGGAGGTGAATTACATTATGGTCGGGGTGGTCTACACACCGCTTTATATGCCTCAGGGATATTTCCATAGCAGTGCTCAAGGGTCCAATTTAACCGTGTAGGACAGTCAACATATTGATGAACAATGGGCAGATCTATAGACAAGTTACATAAGTTAAAGTCCCCGAGGACAAAGACAGGCTGGTCGGCAGAGCCCGCGAGTGCATCATTATAGCTCTCTGTTATTTTTTTCCCCTGCTGCTTCGTCATTTGGACCGGGCACATATACAAGAATAAACAGTAATTTGACCGAACTCTCGCGGAAGGTAGAATGGTCTTAGAGATACAGTCAATATTTCATAGTCCGGTGTGCACACCTGCTCCCGAACGCAATACTGTGCAGCCCAACGATTGTCGACAAATAAACACAGCCCCCCTCCTATGATCGTTTCTGTCTGCCCTCATGGTGGTATACCCAGACAGAGTTGGAGTTTCAAGATAGTCTCTGAGCCATGATTCCGTCAAACACACAAGGTTGCTCTGTCTGAATTCACAGTCACGTTCTGCTCTTAACGCCAGTTCATCGAGTTTGTTGCTTACCGATCGAACATTGGTCAGAGCGATGACAGTCAGTGGGAATCTGTTGCGGCGTCTCAAAAGTCGGTGCCTCACACCTCCCCTTGAGCCTCGCTTTTTCCTTGCTTTCTTCCTTGCTTTCTTCCTCCTCTCTGGCAATTTAGCAGGCCGTCGGATTTCCACACACTTGGCAGGAAGAGTTGGTGGGGCTACACCAATTGGTCGTAGGGAGAGCAGGTGCTCGGAGTGTAAGTGAAGTAGTCTTCACAAAGTAGTATCCATAGAAAAGTGATTTTCATTACGATAAAGTCCATGGTGAGATGCTATTTTTAGCAAGTGATTTAGGCTACAAATCTAACTAAAGGAATGCTCTATAAAAGCACTCAGAAAACGAGTATAAAAACACAGACAAACAAATGGTGAACACAGGGTCGACAGCTGTCACTTAGAACCTTTTTTTACATTTTCCTACAACTTCACCTTCTTCTAACACGTTTAAGCCAGTAATCCAGTTTAGCCGTAGCAATTTAGCTTCTCAGCTTTCACACGCATTTTCCTGCAGGAAATTCATTTTCTAGTTTTGTGAAGCTGACTCTAAGAGCAAGGCACACAAATTCCACTTAACGTACCTGTACGGCCCTGTACCTGTGCAAATGGCAACAAACATCTATTCTATTCTATCATAAAACCTGAGTCATGTAAAGAAACAGAGAGCAGGTGCTGTTGGTGTAACTAGAACATACAATTGTGTATTATCCATATAACAGTGATATGAAATGTCTTTAAGAAGTTGTTGATATTAAATGTGTGTGTCCCTACAGGGCTGAGTGCTGTCTCATCAACTGCTGGACGTCAGTACTATTTTGTTTATGACAGGAAGAACTTTACTGAAGCCCAAAGATACTGCAGAGAGAAACACACAGACCTGGTCACTGTAGACAGCATGGAGGTTATGAAGATCCTGACCAACATGGCAGATTTAGACAACATGTTCTACTCCAACAACAGCTACGTGAGTTCACTTTTCTCTCTTTCATCTCAAAGTCTTTCTGACAGCAGGTTTGAAACCCTCCATAGGAACTAATAACTAAATATAGAGCAGTAAAAAGTAGAATATTCCTCTTTGAAATGTAGTAGAGTAGAAGTCTAAAGTGTTTGAGTTTGACCTTCAGCAGACAGTAGCTGAGTTTCCATTCAAAAATTCAAAAAGAAGTAAAATTTGATTAAATTTCATGAATATCGACTCAAAATGCATACGTTTGATCTTATCAGATTTCTCTTAATCGGTAAACGGCCTATGCGATAAACACTGATGGAAACTATTTGCCGAATATAAATAATGAATTGCGATTACGTTTTAGGCCATTTTATGGTTAAACAGACGCACTTGTACAGGTCAGAAGTGGTGAGGACCGTGCACCCAATGTGCACTACCGGGAGTATCGTTACCGACACAAATGTTCCTTATCGTGCAACGGCGGTCTACTACAGCCTGTAGTACGATTGATGGTCAGACTATAATTAACTTCACATAAAGATTTGAATATATTTGTACTCAGAACGAAGGCTGTGGATGTTGTTCACCATCACTTCAACATAACAAACAGATCCCTTGAAGTCCAGTTTTTTATTTTATTTATTTATTATTGCACCTTATTTAACCTTATTTAACCAAATAGCTCGAGCAGAGTCTAATTCTTTATATCACAATCAGAGAGCCTGGATAGGACTGTCCGGTGACAACTGGAGGTGGTCGATGTCAAACACAAGTTTCTACAAACCCGGGGAGACGGAGTTCAGACAATGGTACCCTGGAGAACCAAACTTTGGATACAGTGACAACGCCTGCACAGGGATGTATCCTGATGGTCTCTGGTACGATACCGATTGTGGCAGCAGTTGGTATCCAGTCTGCGTAGATGTCAGAGGTGAGAATATTAACTAGTGAATTTTTCATTCTTTGCCTCTTTGTTTTCATTATTCAGGCCTCTGTAGTATCAGTCAGTCACTCCGACAAAAATCAGCTTTCACACAGGTTAGTGCCGTTCAAAGAGCTTTACAGCTGACAGCAGCAGATAAGAAGACGGCAGGAATGAGAGCAGTAAAACAGCTCAGTGGATCATCAGCATCACCACCAGAGGAAGACAGATTATATTATAGAGATTGGACTCGTGCATGTTCACGTGCACACATCTTACAATATAAACAGAACATGTGTGTTTAATTAACCTGAGGAAATATTTCATATGCAGAAAAACAACAATATAATATTGTTTTTTAGATTTAAGGACATTTCTTATTAATGTGGAGAGACTGTTAAGACATAAAGTTTTTCATTAGTTAGTTTATTGATGTTCTTTATATCTCAGTGGATTTATTGTAGATATTATAAAGACATGAATCACAGATGTGGATGGATGGGAGGTTATATGTTATGCTGCCTCTACAATTCTCTCAGGGTCAGATAGGACTTTTGTCATCATCCCCTCCGCTATGACATGGACTGAAGCCCAGAGCTCCTGCAGAGCTTACCACACAGACCTGGCCAGTGTGAGGAACATGACAGACAACCAGAAGGTACAGGCGATGCTTTCAGGAGGTTTATTCTGGATCGGCCTTTCCAGAGACTCTTGGAAGTGGTCGGATGGAAGTACCTCCTCATTCAGCTTCTGGAAGAAAGGGCAACCTGATAGCAACAACAAGACTTGTGTGGCTGCAGACTTCAGCCAATCAGGAGCCTGGGAGGGCTGGCCCTGTGACATGGAGAGAGCTTTCATTTGCTACGGTCCAGGTGAATGCTAACCCGGGATTCAAACAGCTTTTACATTTAGATTCAGGACAATAGAGATGTAACGATATACTCAACTCATAATTGGTTTCAGATTTTAAGTTGATGATAGGGTTGTCTCAAGATGTTTTGAACAGAAAGAGTGAAAATCTTCCTTTATTTCTATGAACTGTGCAAAACAACAGATGTGTCCTCTTATCAAAAGTGACTCCTAAACTGTATTTTATGTTGTAATGTGTATGTAAGAACAAAGTTAGATGTTTAAAACAAATCCCACATCTAAACAACTAAATTAATAGAAACAAATCTCTTCAACTAAATAAACTAAGAAGACGTAGTGACGTCTGAAGTCAAACAAGGTCAATCTAAAGTAGATTACGCTCTAGGACGTTTAAAAACTGCATCAACATTCATTTGTTATCTCAAACGGTTGTTATCTTTACACATTTATATTCATATTTAACCATTGTTACCTCCCTAGTGCTAAACTAGATGCTAATTCCAAACACCAAACATCAAGTTGTGGAGAGTAAATGTGAACATGATGATGTGGATCATTTCCATGGAATAGTTAGTAAAGTTAGCATGCAGTGGTGATCAGCTGCAGATGATCAGTTAGTGTTGAATCTATTGTTTAAACTGACGATGAGGAATGAACAGGATGCTGATTATTATCCACACAGAAATGTTTGAACTCATAAAGTTTGTTTGATTTTTACAAAGTGGTTCCTGTTTCAAAGAAAGTGATGAAAGTGAAGTTTGAGAAGAAGAAGAATCTGGATCTGAATGACCCTGCTGTGATGGAGGCCATGTTGAAGCAGGTAAATCATGTTTTATACTGTTTTACCTTCATGAAAAAAACAATGCGATAAGATAAGTCTCTGTGTGTCTCAGCTGAAACAGAAGCTGAGGGCCCAGGGGCTGGACGACAACATCAAACTGAGCTGGAGGAAGCAGGCCGATAGAAAAGTCTTCCACAAGGAAGACAAGAAGACCAACAAGAGGAGGAGGAAGAGCGAGGAGCTGTAATGTTGAGTTGCTGCGTCTGTTTTCATCAGAGAAAAGTCTGGTTCTTTGCAAGCAGAAATACTAAATATATTCGCAGCTTCTAGCTTCTCAAACATGCAGATTTGATGCTTTATTTAGTCATATTTGATCATAAACTTATTATATTTGGGCTTTAGACTGTTGTCAGAATAAAACAAGACTTTAGTATTTATCTGATTTATCGTCTGTGGGGAAATATAAACGACATGTTTTAGTGATTTACTGATTAACTGATTCTTCTTTAAAATCTATTTTAATGATAAAATGTCTTTCTTTGTTTGAGTGAGAGTAAAGGGTTTTTCACACGCGGAGTGACCCTTGGCCTGCGTAGTCGCGTCATGTGAAGGACAACGAGTTAACACCAGGCGATCAATGTGTGGTAACCATGGAGATATTGTTTCCCTGCCGTACAACAGGATGAGCTCAGCTGACTGTGGTTTCATATCTCCCTAATCACATAGTGGTAATCCTAGTCTTTCCTAACCACAGACCGTTATTGTTGATAGCTGAAGTTAGCTACATTAGCATAGTTAGCTACATTAGCATAGTCATGATTACGGACGTCTTGTGCCGATGCTCTGACGAGCAGAAGCTCCGCTGTCTCTGTTCTGATAACTCTTTAGAAAATACTTTTATATTTTAGTGAACTCACAAACAGAACAATCTCTTGTTCATTGATTTGTGCGTCACTCACGTAGAGAAAAGTTCAACACAGTTCAACTCTTGCAGCGTGCGGGCGTTGTAGAAATATTTTATTTTATAATGTGTGTAAGTGCTTGTTGCAAAAGAGCTGTGTTGGTCATTGAGGAAGTGGTTAAAAGTACTACGGTTACCTCTGATGCAGAAAGTTCAGCTTAAGTCATAAAAATAGTTTAGGCTGTTTGAAGGTTGTGAGAACGGAAGAGGAAGTTGCACCACACGAAGGCCCCGACCTTTGTGTGTGTGTGTGTGTGTGTGTGTGTGTAAGATAACAGTTTCTGCCTAGGAACAAGAAGACACCCCCCTTGAGAGAATAGGATAAAAGCTTGAGGGAGAGAACATATCGGAGCTCATAATTCGGAGGACAACTTGGTGGACCAGCTCTGACTTGATGTCTGACTTAGTCTCTGTTTGTGAACCCACAGCTGTGTTATAACTCTTATGCTGGACTCAGTAAACTTTGTTTAACTGAACTCTTCGTCTCAGATTGATCCTTGTGTTCTGGGAAACTTAAGTCCAATGAAAGAAGCTGAGGGAATGAATAAATCAGAGTCAGATTTGACCTGCCTTAGGGCCTCATTTAGACAAATTCCTTACAGCGTGTGCGTGTGACGAGCACGAATGCGACAATTTCACGGGGTTGACCCCCCCCCACCCCCTCACCTGCCCGCTCACCTCTCATTGAAAATGAATTACGATCGCTCCCCGTGTGGAAAGGCGTCTGGCTGTGATGAGTCAAAATGTCTTTAAATGATTGATATAGAAGATAATCATGTGAATATATTAGTGTTGTGCTGTCACCTTCAGGGACTGAAGTTAACTTTTTTTGGCCACCAGCCACTGTGGAAGGTGGATTTTAAAATCTACTAGCCACACAGGCTTTTTACCAGCCATTGCTTTTGCCTCATACAGGTGAACTACAGGAAATGCACAAGCATCGTTCTTGAACTTGTTAATAATACACATTTAAGTGCTGTCAAGTTATTAACAAAATCAATATAATTAATGACTCTTATCAAACATATTTTTTATCTTTTTATTTAATGATTTCCCCTGTCAGACACAGTTATCATATACTGACTGCTCCTCTGAGTCCACAAAAAAGAAGCAGACACACTCCTCTTCCTCCACCTCTTTCTCTGAGAAACGACACAGCACTACATTTGTTCTGTATTGTAAATCAGCACCTTGCGAACCTTGCTGTTGTCACCAACTGTCCACTGGGTAATAAAACGTCTTCTTTTACTTTTCTTTGAATCATCCTCATCTTTTTGTTGAGGAAAGATGAGTTTCAGCGGTTGTTAATTTCAGGCCCTGGTCACCTTATAAACAAACAGAATCTGAAGACTTTTTTACAGTTTAGAGCCGTGACCCAGAATGAAAATCTGCAGAATTGAACCGATTGTTCATCAGGTTGGAGGTGGAGATGTTTTAACGTTCTGAGTTTTATTTTAATTTGTTTAAAATCTGGGTAATATTCTGTCTGCAGATTCTGTGTGGCTCTGGTTATTAGAGATGCAAACTTTAAACATTTACCTAAAACTTGATGTGACTGTAACATCTTCCAGACAGAAACACTAAATATATTCACAGCTTCTCAAACAGGAAGATTTTATGCTTTTCTTTGTTATATTTGATCATAAACTTAATATATTTGGGCTTTAGACTGTTGTTAGAATAAAACAAGACTTTAGTATTTATCTGATTTATCTTCTGTGGGGAAATATAACCGACATGTTTTACTGATTTCTGATATTTTATGTTTATGTTTTTCAGGTTGTGGTGGAGATGTTTTAACATTATTTAATTTGTTTAAAATATAAATTAAATTTAGTTTTGAATATTTAAAATATATTTTCATCAGACTAGTGCTGCGTTCCCAGCAAGCCGTAACTCGTGTTTTCACATCCTTCTACCGGTGAAATCGCCCTGGAACGGCAGTCAAACCCCGTAACTTACTCCCCGTGAACTGGTACCAGATGGTTGTTCTCCCAGTTACAGTTTTTGACGTCACACACACATAAACAACAATGTGGACCCCTGGTGATGCTGCACAGACGCCGGTGATTGAGAAATAGAAATAAATAGACATAAATAGGCAACGTAAAGTAATTCGGCACATTGTAATCAAAACAATACACATACAATTGTGTGCTACTACAGGTTATGTTTTTTAAATGAAGCCCACATGTCGCCGACTAAAAATCACTACTATCAGCTAGCGCTAGCTAACGTCAAGGTTAGCTAGCCGCTAGATATCATCAACGTTAGGTAGCTTAACCTGAACCCTGCCAACGGCTAGCCAGCTCGTGACTTTACCTGGAACGCTACCAAGTCGTGAGTCGTGACTTGAAATCGTGACTTAAGGGCTAAAAATTGTGTCTGGAACGCAAGTCTCTTTCCTCATGTGAGAGTAATATTATAAAGTGATTATATGTATGATTGTTGTTCTGTCATCTTATTAGAGATGCAAACTTTAAACATTTACCTAAAGTTAGTCATGAGACTTGTTATGTGTCTGTAACATCTTCTAAACTAAAATACTAAATATTTACAGCTTCCAGCTTCTTCAAGGTGAACATTTGAGGATTTTTATTTGTCAAATTTGGTCATAAACTTAATATATTTTAGTTAAGAAATAAAAGAGTTTTTTAAGAGTGAATTTGAATACAAATTGTTTTGTTCTTATAAATTTAATAAAGTTGTGAAAATGATGAACTAACAAAAAGAGTTTGAATCTTTTCTTTAACTATTTAAAACATGAGTTGGTGGTTAGCAGCATGACTCAGATTTTCTGTTTCTATTAGTTGTGTTCTTGCATTGAACAAGAAGAAACAGAAACATTCTTTAATTCAGTCAAGCATAGAGACCCTATTTTAACGATCTGAGCGCACGGTGTGAAGCGCCTGGTGCAGGTGTGTTTAGGGCGTGTCCAAATCCACTTTTGCTAGTTGGACAGCGGTAAAAAGGGTCGGTGCGCCAGGCTTCGTATAGATCCAACTGGCCGTGCGACGCTTCTGTTGCGCTGCGCTCTATTTCTGTGGGTGACGATAAGCGACTTGAACACGCCCGCAACGCATCCAGAAAAGGCGGCCCTGCATTTGAAAAAATGCTGCACATCCAAAAAGCCGATGCCCGTCTTTATGCAAATTAATCCGTTCAATGTGACATAACTATCCTGGGGAGGCTCAGCACTGAAGCTAATTAATAATAATAAATATAATAATAATAATAATAATTAAAGCTGCAAGCAGCGATAGACGGGCCCTCGCGCCTCGGCACTTCGGGATTACCGGTGGACGCCACTCCTTGCGGCCATGCATTTGCGCGGCACTCAGAAACCGCAAATCGAAAAGGGAACTCCCTGCTGAGTTCAACGATACCTCACACAAGACTCTATGTTATACGGTTCATTAGCTGTTAAAAGGGGCGTGGCTAAAGCATAGGGGGTGGGTCAAACCATCACCAATTAATAAGGAACTCTCTGCTGAGTTCATTGATACCTCACACAAGACTCTATCTTAGATGGGTCATTAGTTATAAAAGGTGGCGTGGCCTGAGTAAGTGGGCGTGGCCATATTATAGGGGGCGGATCAGTATCACATGTAGACCACACATTATAAGTTTCATGTAAATCGGATGATGTTTGTCATATAAGGCAGATTTCCTGTTGCCAGCAGGGGGCGCTATGACCAAAGGTTAATTTTGGCATGTAGGTGTCCTCAGGCCTGGACCCTTGTCCATCAGGAGAAATTTCGGGCAGATACGACAACGTACACTCAAGTTACAACAACGTCTTTGTTCATCGCTAAACACTCAAAATGGCCGCCACGCCACGCCCACACCGTCTGAAGAAAAGTTTTTCTTTTAATAACTTTTCATCGTTAAGGTGTTGGGATGGTACAGACCAAGTTTGAAGTCCATCGGATTAAATCTCTAGGAGGAGTTCGTTAAAGTATAGCACCTTGACTTTTAGGCCTACTTCCTGTTTCCACCAGGGGGCGCTATGACTTTAAGTAAATATCGGCCTTTATTTGTCCTCAGGGTTGGACTCTTATGAATCCTGAAAGGTTTCGAGCCAGTTGGACAACATACACTCGAGTTACA
Source organism: Perca flavescens (assembly GCF_004354835.1). Lineage (NCBI taxonomy): Eukaryota > Metazoa > Chordata > Actinopteri > Perciformes > Percidae > Perca > Perca flavescens. The sequence continues at coordinate 37,792,920 of NC_041337.1, read as the reverse complement.
CCCACTTCCTGTTTCGGTGGCGAAACGCACAAAATGGCTGCAAGACACAGACACTCACACAGACACACACACACACACACACACACACACACACACACACACACACACACACACACACACACACACACACACACACACACACACACACACACACACACACACACACACACACACACACACACACACACACACACACACACATTCTTTATTCTAAAATAAAAATTATTCTAATAAATATTTTTATATATTTTTTTATATTATATTATTATATTATATTATATATTTATAATAGTTTTATTGTAACATTATTTTTTAAAGTGCACTTTTCAACCCCTCTCAGCAGATCACGTTCTCTCTAGAACAGGGGTCTCAAACTCGTGGCACGCAGGCCAATTGCGGCCCGCGGGACGATAGTTTGTGGCCCCCCGCCTTAATATGAAAGTTTAATGTTAGTGCGGCCCGCGAGTTTGATATGTACGGTACGGAGCTGAACGAACCTACCAATCACGGTGGCGTATATGGCTCTCGGGGGAGGGATATCGGCTGGGCTTGATGCAAGCAGAGAAACATTCCTCAATGAGTGAAAGTTACAGCAGCGTTGCCATCGAGTGTTTTCTAGTGATGGAACAACCGACTCTTTTACGGGAGTCGGTTCAACCGGACGGTCGTTGGTTGGCCTACCGAGTTGATAGATTCGGTCACCGGTTCGCGTGCCCTTGGCGGCGGGGGAGTGATCGCGTTTAACTTTACATATCTATCAAGATAACATTACATGTATTTGTATGTGATATAGACCTAATACTTTCCCCTTGGTAGTATAGCATATGAATTTTAACTTTACATATCTATCAAGATAACATTACGTGTATTTGTATGTGATATAGGCCTAATACTTTCCCCTTGGTAGTATGGCATATGAATTTCCATGAACACAATTCTAAAATGCACGAGACATAAAGGCTTCTGGGATAGGTTGATAACTCAAACTTGCCGAGAACCTAGACACCCGTTTGATTACATGACTCATGCATTAGGCACGGTTACGGTCTTGTTCAGTAGTCTGGTGCACAGTCTCCTAGTGACAGCCTACCTATCACGTAACAAACATTTAACTTAACATAACTCCTAAATAACATGGCGTGCATTTGTATGTGATATCCATCAATAATGTAATCTATTAATTTGTATGTAGACAATCATCTAAGATGCACGAGAAATAAAGGCTTCTGCTATCGGTTGATAACTCAAACTTGCCGAGAACCTAGACACCCGTTTCAATACAGACTCGTGCAGTAGCCTCAGTTACGGTCCTTACGGTCTCGTTCAGTAGACTGGTGCACGGTCTCCTTGTGACAGCCTAGCCTAGCTACCACGTAGCAACGTTAACTTCTCTAACATTTAACTTACATAACTACCAAAATAACATTTGTGTATTTGTATGTGATGTACTGTACTTCCCCATCGATAATGTGTGAATTGCCGTGAACACAATCCTCTAAGATGCACCAGAAACAAGGCTCGGTTAATAACTCAAACTTGCCGAGAACCAAGACACCGCTTGATTACATTAGAGTCGAGAGGGCCGGCAGGTTACACGGTTACATTAGAGTCGAGAGGGCCGGCAGGTTACACGGTTACATTAGAGTCGAGAGGGCCGGCAGGTTACACGGTTACATTAGAGTCGAGAGGGCCGGCAGGTTACACGGTTACATTAGAGTCGAGAGGGCCGGCAGGTTGCACGGTTACATTCGGTCTCATTCGGGTCTAGGCATTAGTAGCTCATTTCCTGATTGATTCTACCACCACCACTCCAGTCCAGCGGAGGCACTAATGAGCTAGATTACTACACACACAGTAGCAGAAGAATACCAGCTACACAACGGCCAACCAAGGGGGTTAGCTTCGCTTCAGAACTCGAGCCATCTATGGCGCCATTTTGTTGCTAACTGGCCATCACCTCCTGTTAGCATTACACTGAGCGCCATTTTTGTTTTACGTCACTTGACTGCGAATAACTTTACATCAGAAGCGTTTGAAGACTCTATTTGTCCGTTGTTTAGTTCCAAAGAAACACGACAATGTATAACAGCCTTCATTACCTTGTACCTCAAGTTATGTCTCCGTAGCAGACGTTTTTGTAAATATAAGCTAACTATTGTGTCATAACCAAGTGACTTACTGTCGCATAGTAGAGGAATTACCGTATAGTACAGGAGAAGCTCGCAGGCAGTTTCGACTTACATGAGCTGTTTAGGTTTAATTACTAATGTTAACTAGCATGTTAGTTAGCAATAATTAGCCTGTGCCCATGTTATCTCCTTACATATACCTACACTCTCCATCTCTGTGAGATTGGAATGATTGAGATTTCTCTTGGCACAGCTACCAGAAGACTTCACACTTTCAGACACGTTGCTCACGACACATTCTCTCAGTTGGAGGCTGCGCAGTAAAGCTGGCCATCACCGGAAAAGTGCTTCTAATAGCCTTCACTGGTCTCCGTCCAGAGACACAGGGTCTATTGGTCCATTATATACTGTCTATGCGGCCAACCATTGACATATATATAATGCCAACGGCACGAATGAAGTAAAAGAAAAAAACAGGAGTGAGTCGGTTCATTGACGTATGGCACTCGATTCTCCCGGCTCAGTGACACAAGTCGGGTTAATTAACCGGCTCTTCGGTCAGTTCGTCAACACTAGTGTTTTCTTCCGTGCCTGGCTGGCTGCCTCGTTTCTATTGGGCACATGCGGACATTCATCCCAGCGCGCTGCGTTCACAACACTTCACTTTTTTTAAGTTGCTGCCCAGCGGGACATTATACGTATATATATATATATATATATATATATATATATATATATATATATATATATATATATATATATATATATATATATATATGTATATAAATGTATATGCCTATAAACAGGGGTTAAATTGGGCCGCTACGAGTTCATGTCTGACCAAGCCGTGGAACCGGTCCTCG